>NC_091852.1:37579083-37879083 GCF_037783145.1 Equus przewalskii
TCATACACCATAAGCCACATATACATATATGTCTTTTTCACAAAACTGGAAGCCTGCTATGTTTATTGATATATAACTTGTTTTTATAATAGCATTTTATTATGATATCTTGTCAAGTCAGTACATATTGTTCCATGCATTCTTTCTAATGGTTGCGTAGTATGCCTTTAAATAAATATACCATCTTTTAATTAACCTATCCCCCAAATGATGAAGATGTTGCTCATTGCCAATTTTTGGTATAACAAACAAGGGTTCATTTAACATCCATGTTATTACATTTTTACTGATTTGTGTTATTATTTCTGAAAGGTAGATTCCTAGAAATAGTGATCCTGATAACTGAGACTTGCCTTTAGTTATTAATTTATCAAAAGAAAGAATTTGAGGTTGAGTGGGAAGGGATCATTGGCAACAGAAGCACAGAAAGTCTGGGAGACAAATGTTGGCTGGGCCCATCCAAACACTGTTGAGAGAAAAGTGAGCCTGAGTCTCCGACATCACGGATCTGGTTCCATTGGCAAGGTATCTCTTTCAGGGGAGACTTGCCATCAGCTCTTTTAGGCAATGATTTGAATTTTAGGTGATAATTAGATAAATTTAACAACATCTAATTCCTATAACTTATTCAGATTCTATGCTCACTAAGCAACATTCTGAATACAATATGATTTCTCCAAAGATCTAACTTGAAAGTTGAGTATAGGAAACATGTAGATAGTAAGCACTCTGCCAGTCTGTGTTTTGGGTTTGTGTAAGCTGACCCCACTGTCTCATCTCACTGTCTTCAAAAGCACACTAAAAGAGCATCCTCTTATTTACAGAATAAAGTACAACCCCCTAAGGATCGGCATTTAAAACTCATGGTCTGGATCCATCACAACTTTGCAGTCCAACTTCTTGCTACACTTTTTCATCTCCATCTCCAGGCTTCTACTTATATTATTCTTTCCACCTGAAATACCCTTCTGTAAGCACTGCTCTCTCCTTGAGAAATCTAAAATATATTTGTAAGGTAGAAGGTATAAATGTTCCACTGAAGAGCGGGGGCTTCCATAGTAAAGCAAAAGTTGATAAGGCTGGGACACTTGGGCAGGGCTGGGAGAGTTTTGGACTCATAAGACACAAGGGACTTTCTGCCCCTCCCTCCCAACCTTGGCTTCTCTTTTGAACTACGGAGTCCATCAAAGAATGAAGTTGAAGGGAAATAACTTACAAAAACGGTCATCGTATATCTATATTATTATTTTTTATAGAGACAAAATTGGCATTATACCTCAACCTTTCTTGGGTGACCAAAATGGGAAAGAAAAGCTGTGAAACTCAAAAATTAAATCCATACTGTTGGATTGACATGCTACTGTCTCTTAGGAATGAACAAAAAAAAAAAAGAATTATTTATTGCAGAAAAAAACCTTTAGTTCTTCTTAAAATTGACCAATGTGATGTTTATTTTCTTTTTAAACTTGGTTACCTGACACTACAACCAAGTAATCATTGATGAAGCTGTTTTAGAAAATCTTTGGTCAAAATCTCCATGTAACACTCATTAGAAATTTAACTTTTGTTTCCTTATGCAAAACAGACCTTTTCAGAAGTTGTTGTTAAATATTGTGCTAATATAAGGCAATTCAAGATCTGAAGCAGCTGGCTCAGAGGATTTTTATTTTACTTTATTATAATATATGGAACATGCAATGCTTTCCAAGTTCCAAGGATAAATCTTTGTCTAAAATTTGCCCTGACTTGCTGTTTACCTCGCTGCTAAAGAACAGTGAGAGACCCAACCACGAACCCACCTGAAATGAAGTTGAGATTGATGCTCAGATATCTTTGTTGCCAATTAGTTCTGCCCCAAGACAGGATATAAAAAGATCCAGAACACCTTTCTCCCTTAAATCAGATGTCCAGTCCTCTGAGAACCCCCACCTCTGAAGCTGGGATACCCAGATCTGCTAGCTATAGGAATAACGTAAAAATTTCGCCGAGGACTGAAAACCACGTGGTGATGAGTGAATTCTGTATAACAAAGTTTTGAGACAAAATAAGTGGGCAACCTAATAACAACCTGACTGGTTTTTAGGTCTCTTGATGTCTGAAAAAAAATCTTATTTTACAAGAAATAAAAATTGAGCCAATGCTAAAGAAAGAAGCTAGTCCTGAGTTTGTGTCCAATATATATGTGCAGTAAATACTTGATCAAACAGAACCCAACTCAAAGATTCAAGCCTTAGTCTGAGTTAAGGATTTCTTCCTAAAAGAAAATGGAATACTACTAAGTTGTCAAAAAGATGAAATCTTGCCATTTGTGACAGCATGGACAGACCTTGAGAGCATTATGCTAAGCAAAATAAGTTAGGAGAAAGCCAAATACCATATGATCTCACTCATATGTGGAAGATAAAACAACAGCAACAACAAACACATAGATACAAAGAATAGATTGGTGGTTACCAGAGGGAAAGGAGAGAGGCAGGAGGGTGAAAGGGATAAAAGGGCACATATGTACAGTGATGGATGGTAATTCGTCTTTGGGTGGTGAAAGTGATGTAGTCTATACAGAAATTGAAATATAAAATTGTACACCTGAAATTTATACAATGCTATAAACCAATGTTACCTCAACAAGAAAGAAAGAAAGAGAGAGAGAGAGAAAGAGAGAGGGAGAAAGAGAGAAAAATAGAAAAAGAAAGAAAGAGAGAGAGAGAGAGGGAGGGAGGGAGGAAGGAAGGAAGGAAGAAAAGAAAGAAAGAAAGAAAGAGGAAGGAAGGAAGGAAGGAAAGAGAGAGAGACAGAGAGAGAGAGAGAGGGGGAGAGAGAGAAAGAAAGAAAGAAAGAAAGAAAGAGAGAGAGAGAAAGAAAGAAAGAAAGAAAGAAAGAAAGAAAGAAAGAAAGAAAGAAAAGAAAAAGAAAGAAAAAGAAAGAAAGAAAGAAGAAGGAAGGAAGGAAGGAAGGAAGGAAGGAAGAACCTACCTACAAACTTCAGAGGATGGTCTGTGGTCAATACTCATTTCACCAGTCCTGGGGAGATAGGATGATAAAAGAGCACAATCACCAGAGGCAAAGAGAACTAGATCTTTTCTTTACCCAGTGATGACTTCCTTAGGCAAGTCACTTAGTCTTTTTGAGTTTCAGTTTTCTTATTCATAAAATGTGGATAATAACACTTGCCTCCTGTCTCAGAGGAGGATCGAGGGGACTAAATGAGGTGATGTGTGTGAGAATGCTTTACAACTATAATACGTTATTGTTGTTACCACAATATCGTTTTCTATTTCAGCCCCAAATCATTTCCTGTGTTCTATGAAGTCAGAAAAGGACCATACGGGCAGAACAAGTATATGTTCTACATTTTCCTGGGTGACGTAGATTTCAACCCTTCTGCCCCACTGTCTTCATGAGTACCCTCCTCAAATCGTGTGTCCTGACTTAGATTGGAAATCACAACCACTTAAACTTTTTTTTTTGAGGAAGATTGGCTCTGAGGTAACATCTGTTGGCAATCTTCCTCTTTTTGCTTGAGGAAGATTGTCACTGAGCTAACATCTGTGCCAGTCTTCTTCTATTTAATGTGGGATGACACCACAGCATGGCTTGATGAGCAGTGTGTAGGTCCACGCCTCGGATCCCAACCTGTGAACCGTGGACCACGGAAGTGGAGCAAGAGAGCTTAATGACTGTACCACCATGCCGGCCCCCATACAGCCACTTAATGGCTGTTAAATTCAAAATTAAAATTTTTAATAAGATGTGTAAATATAGACCCGTAAGTAGAAGCCTGCACACAATTTTTTAATAATAATCTCCTTCTGAAAGACGTAGAATGCTCAATAGTTTAAAAGTCTTTTATAAGGAATCTTTCCAAGTGCAAGACGAACGAGAGAATGATATGGAACTATCTCAAGAGAGGAAATGGAAAATAGCTATCAGAGGTGCCTGTTTCCAAACCAGGTATAACTTATACTTTGAAATTAGATAGAACTCCCCTCCTATACCTTTGACTATGGCATGAAGCCACAAGAGACATTTCTCCGGATGTGAATTATGACTAGTTTCGAAGAAAATGCCTTTCAGAGGAAGTCTTTGACAGCTGTGGAAGGTGGATTAGAAAAGAGTTAATTTAAGTGCACAAATAAATGGAATCTATATACATGGGTATTAGGAATGTCATTTTTGACATTTAAAAAGAATAGATCTTGACCTCAGTTGGAATATAGATGAGACGTATTTCCCGTCTCATTCGTAGCATTACTAACTGGTGTACTATTACTTGGACACTGAATGAGGAGAAATGGCATTCCGTCATCGGATCAACATGTTAGTGTAGAAATCCCAGTTTTAACATAAAGAATATGTTGACAATGGATCGAGCGTACACCCTTTGAAAACCTCACACAGCGCAGCTGGTAAATCACCCTGAAAGCCAATTCTATTTAAATGCTTATGAAACCTCTAAGGAGAAATATGAAAGATTTTTTTTTAAATCACAGTTGAAAGTGAAATACAGTCTTCCAGAAGCAACAAGCTGGGAAAGAGGATGGAAAAACTCTTTTTCCTCCGCTTGGAGAGACAATCTTTCCTTCCTTTAATTTGTATTTATTTATTTTAAAAGGAGGCCATGAGGGCTTATGTTTGTATCTAGGTGGATTCTAAAACATTGAGTAGATTTATACAAAAAATCCTCGCAGAGCGGAAATGTTCTGGTGAGAAGCTCATCTGGTCTAGCTTACAACTGCGCTATCTAATTCAGACGGCCTCCTGGTAATCCCAATGGCTATCCTCTCTAATTCTGTTCCAATTGGGCTGTTGGGTCTCAACTTTCATCATGCTTCTCTCCATGTCACAGCCACAACTACAGTAACTAAGCTCATCCACCATGAGGAGATTTCTTTAAACTTCTTTTGTTTTGAATCCAATGAGCTGAATTTGAAACATTTAGCAAATAATCATTTTCCACGAGGTGATTTTTCAGGCAGCCATATTGAAATGACCATGGTTTTCCTTAGGGCCATGACTAAGATCAGTGATCAGCATACTTTTTCTGTAAAAGACCTAATAGTAAACGTCTCTGTTGCAACTCCTCAAATTTGCCATCACAGCACAAAACAGTCATAGATAATACATAAATAAGTAAGCATGGCTATGTTCTGATAAAACTACTTATGGACACACATTTGATTTTCATATAATTTTCATGTGTTATGCAACACTATTTTTCTTTGGACTTTTTTCAACCATTTAAAAATGTAAAAACCATTCTTAACTAGTAGACTATCCAAAAACAGACAGCAGGCCACCTCATGGACCAAAGTTTGCTGACCTTGTCTTAGAAGTTCAGAAAGGGAGTACCAAGGGACACTTCCAGGAGTCACTAGAAGAGGTTAGCTATGGGTATAGCCCATTCCTCAAAGGTTAAAGGTCAGTCAGGTGTGATAGTCATTAGTGCTGTCCAGTGACTATTCTCTCAATTCTTCCTGGACACAGGGTGGCATCATCCTTTCCCACAGACTTGGAGTCAATGTGATCACGTGACTTACTTTGCCCAAGGAGATATGAGTAGAAGTGATGTGTCCCTTCCAGGTGAAAAATTAAAGAGCAAATACATGATTTACCATATCCCCTTCTCAAGTTAGAGTAATTATGAATGGGCAAAGTCCCAACGACTGACCTGCAGTACAAGTAGTCTGAGCATGAGATAAAATTCTGTTGTATTAAGCCACTGAGATTTTGAAGCAGTTTGTTATCACAGTTAGCCCCGTCCATACCAAATGCAGTGGGCTTATTACATACTATGATCAGAGGACACCTATGGTTCCTTAAAATGGAACATTTATACCCATGTCAGCAGGAGACAGCTGCTTTGTCAGCTGAAAATCAGTTACCAAATATATCATTTATTGTCCTTGAGTCTTTGGACTGTGGAGAAAACCATAACAAATAGTAGACAATTTTTTCAAAGATACTATTCAATGTAGATGAAAGTTGTTATAAGATAGGTAGTCCCATTCTGCTGGTGGAAAAGTGAACAGCAGCAACCTTTCCAGAAAGCTGTTTTCCTATACACATCAAGATACTTTATAATTTTTCAAACTCTTTGACTATGAATTCTACTACCGGGAATCTATCCTAAAAAAATAATCAAGAATCCAGGCAAATACGTATGAATAATGATATCCATTCTTGTTAAAATAATTTTAAAAAACCCTGGAAATAATTGTGTCCAACTTTCTGGAAAATGCCAAAAATTATGGTATATTCATATAATGATAGAATTATATAACTATTTAAAATCAAGGTTATGAAGAATTTTAATGACAAAAACAGGTTATGTGTTATATACAGTACAATTAGCATAATTCAAGGATTTATATGTACATTACATATGCAGAGAAACAGAGAGACAGAGAAAGACAAAGAAGACTGGCACAAAACACACCAAAACATGGTAGGATCACAAATCGTTATTACTTTATTCTGTTGACATTTTTATATTTTCCAATTTTTCTATAAGAAGTGTATATTATTCTTACAATCAAAAAAGCAATAAAATGTATTTTTAAAGTAGTCCCAAGCCAGCCAGCTTTAGACTCCCCTACAGAGCAAGCCAAGTCCTTTCTCTCTTTCCACAAGCTGCAAAAATGCCCTGGTACCTTTTTTATCAAAGAAGCCCCCCTTCCTAGAATTTTTACTTAAGAACCCAAATTAAGCTGTCAGCATAAAAGCAGCCAAAAGAAATCATGACTCGTAGAAGTCCACGTTGGAAAGAACGAGCTGTGCCTTCTTCCTGGTGCCAGCCTATATTAATTCAACCCTTATTACCATTAAATTAATTTATTGTCTTAATTCTTATAAATGACTTGCTGAAGGAGGATCTCCTAAGCCTTGTAGACCTATCTTTTCAGCCTTATGATCCTTACTCTGATGCTACCTGCTCTAACAACAACAAATCTCAGTGGCCTAACATCATAATTTTTGTTTACTTCACAGCCTAATCAGGTATCTAGTGGGCGGCCTCCTGTTCCATGATTCTAGCATCTCGGGTTCTTCCATTTTGTGGAACCACCATCCGCCAGGGCTTCTTCAGAGGTCTTTGCTGGATCCTCTGCATTCAGCTAGCCAAGAAGCAAAGAGAGAAAGTTAGGAACAAATGACATACAATCACTCTGCCTTCATTCTGTTTGCCAGAAGACAGTCACATAACCCCATAGAATCACAAGGGAGGCTGGAGAATGCAGTCCTTCTCGATGTTCAGGAAGAGGAGATGGGTTGGGGACCATTTAGCTGGTTTCTGCAGTACCCCGGACAGGGAACTGAGAGGAGCTCTCAACTCTCAATCTTACATATGCTGATTTACCTTAATCTCTTTGCTAAAAGAACTCCTCCACTCATCTAACCTTCCTCTTGCCAGATCCCCAAAATTGGTTTTGAATCTCACCTCCAACAAGCTTTTCTAAATGCCCCAGCCAGAATGAACTTCTCCCTTTCTCCATGGTCCCATTGCATGATTCTCTATTGTAACCCTTTTCAGAGTCTGGCTTGTATTAGAGAAAGTTGTGTATGTTTTTTCTTCATCAGAGTGAAGAGACTGAAACAGGTGTCATCCTTCATGGTGCCCAGGATGATGCTTTCACAGAGTAGGCAGCCAGCAAATGTTAATTCCCTCCCATCGCCTTTCAATCAACGTTTGCGAAAGCTTACTGAACAAAAATGCACTGGCCTAGTGTTTCACGTAAACACTGCTGGTTTTAGTTCTCCCTCTTAGCAGATATTATATGAAGACCATTTATAGAGCAGTCCAGAAGAAACATCCAAAAACCTATGGGCTTTGTAACCAACCTCTTTGGGGATTGATTTAAGAACCAAAGGATCTAGCATTAGATTTCTTATTCCTCTGATAATCCTGTCATATTTTGCAGATTTTAAAACTCTCTGTGGATTTTTCCTTTTCCTGGAAAATCCAAGTTCTTCAGTAAATCAACTTTTCAGCCCAGTGGGTATAAAAACAGACTGTGTAGTGAATGTGCTTCAGCTTTGCTGAGTTCGCAGGCAAATGGAAAGAAAAGCAAAGAAATAAAATAAAAGTGAGAGGTGTGAACTTTCCCCATCCATCTTAATGGAGTGCTAACCTTCCTGCCTCAAGGTGACCGATTGAATTCTAGAACTATTAAACAATGAGCTGAAATGCAAACACTCCGTCTGGAAGTGAAATCTCCTTGAGAAAGGACAGCTGTGTCCAGTTTTGACTACAATTCGGGCTAAGGAAAGCAAACACATGCCAAATAAAACTGATCTGGGCTGTCCACTGTCTGCTTTAGGCTCTAGAATCTCCCCTCTTTGCTCTGCTTTGAAAAGTTCACCCCGTTTAAAAGGTGGGCAGGGCACAGAGCATGCCCTTGCTTTTAGAGATGGCACCAGAGGCAGGAAATGTTAAATCAGAGACTTCATCTTTCATCAAGCAGTCCCTCAAAACTCCTAGAATTTAGAATCTCAGTGATCATTGGTGTTGACCATTTGGAGTGATTTCTATGGTGCCTAGTACCATACAAGGTATTCATTTAAATATGGGCTCAACAAATGCATATGGACTGCCTGGAGGGAAAAGACTTTAAGAGGCCAAGGATGGGCCAGCTTAACAAGAATCCAGAAAGAGCAAGCAAGAGCCCTCATTTTCAAAGCATTCTTCTTGATAGTCTCCTCCTTTATAAAATAAAAGGACTGGAACCAAACGAGCAACAATTGCCCGCTGGTTCTGGTGTTTGGTAATTGGGTAAAAGTTCACAAGAGAAAAAAGAATATGGCTTTGAAGTCAAGTCAGATGTGGGCTTCATGTCCAGCTTTAGGACCTAGCAGCTATTTTACCTCGGGCAAATTCCTTCATTTCGCTGACCTAGGTACCTCATCTTGAAAATAGGAATAATGACATTGCTTCGTCATCACGTTATTTTGAGAACTAAAGGACATCATGAATATAATAAGCAATCAAAATTGTAATTATTCTTCCCTGATGAACACGGGCTCAGGAGGAGTTTTGGGGGACCCTTTCCTAATGTACACTCCTTCAGTTTCTCCTGCCATCTTGGTTTTGCCTGGTCAACGGCTGCACAAAAATAGCTAGATAGATTTTATGCAAAGAAAATAATATGAGAAAGTAAAACACCAAAAGGTTAACAGCATTGTTTTGGAGTACAGGAACTTGGGTGCTTTTTGTTTGTTTTTCTTTGTCTGCAGTTTCCAAATTTTCTATATCAGTGAGTATTGCTTTTAAAAATTTTAATAAATATTTTTGAGTGGAAAAAAAGAGTGAATAGTCAACAAGTACAGAGTGATCAGTAGACTAGTTATTGAGCAATCCTTTGCAGGTTGCTATACATAAATCATGCAAACATATACCCTAGATTTCATGGGACATTTCTCAATGTGGATGTTCTGTTGCACATGTTTGATTCGGTCTTGTGTGTGTGGTTACTCAGCCAGCCCTGGCTGTCTAGTGGTTAAGATTCCAGCTCTCTCACGTTGCGCCCTGGGTTCATTTCCTGGTCAGGAAACAACCACACCACCTGTCTGTGGGTTGTCATACTGTGGCAGCTGTCATGCTGTGTGGTGTGATGCTGAAAGCTATACCACCGATATTTCAAATACTAGCAGGGTCACCCATGGTGGACATGTTTTGGCAGAGCTTCCAGATTAAGACAGACTAGGAAGAAGGAAGTGGCCACCCACTTCCAAAAACTCAGCCATGAAACCCTGTGACTAGCAGCGGAGCACTGTCTGATATAGCACGGAAGGTGAGAGGATGGCACAAAAATGCCAGGCAGGGCTCTGCTGTGCTTCACATAGGGTCGCAAGGAGTTGAAAATGGCTCAACGGCACTAATAACCAAAAAATATGGTTACTCTATATATCAAATGCCGTATCAGATTGGAGAAAACACATATGATTCCACCTATCTGGGAACTGAGATCCTAAAAATGTCCTGTGTACATTAGAATAACAATAAAATCAAACTATCCCTGAGCAGAAAGCAAGCACTCTTGTAAGGTGGTAAATGAGGAAGTCACATGGGTACGACCAGCACAGTGTATTTAGACAGAGAACTCCTCCGGATCCAATGGGGCACTTCATGCTGATTGGTGGGAGAGATAGCAAAGGAACAGAGAATCTGAGGAAGGCTAAAATACAAATTAGAAATGGCTGAAGGCTTTTCAAGAGTGATGAAAGAAATGCAATAGAGAAAGGGTCTTGAGAACAGGATTCCGTAATTACAGAATTACTTTAGAATTAGAATTACAGAGAATAGTAGAGAAATTCACAGGCCTTGGCTTACAAAAAAAAGAGTTGTGACTCTGCAGATATCAGTCAGATAACAAATTACCTATGGTATAGCTATAATCATGTTAGCTCTTTTGCCAATTCAGTGCTTTTTAATGTGAAAAACTGGATACCCTACTTAATTA
Organism: Equus przewalskii; assembly: GCF_037783145.1. Lineage (NCBI taxonomy): Eukaryota > Metazoa > Chordata > Mammalia > Perissodactyla > Equidae > Equus > Equus przewalskii. The sequence continues at coordinate 37,589,538 of NC_091852.1, forward strand.
AAATGTATTTGACTGCATGTAATAGAATGTGTAACTGACAGTGACTTGAATGATAGAAGCCCAGAGATAGGTTGTCTCAAGATTGATGGTGAGTCAAAAAAATCAGAGATCCAGACTCTTCCAGGTGTGTTTCTCTCTGCTATTCTCTGTGTGTCATGGCTTCCCGCATGGCTGCAATATGGCTGCAGCCATTCCAAGGATCATGTTCTCATATAACCTCCAAGATAGCAGGAAAGCGTTGTGGCAGGGGCGGGGCAAGGAAGGCCAGAGTGGCAAGAGAATTCTCCCCACATTTCTCTATCTTTATCAGGGAGAAATATATTTCTCATAAACTCCCCTAAAAATCTCCCCCTTATGTTCAATGCCACAATTGGGTCAAACGGCCACCCTTGTCAAGGAAGTTAGGAAACAAGGGTCTACATTTTCAACTCCTAATGTGGCCTGTGGTCTCTACCCACATGAAAAAAAGGAGTAGCAATTTTTTGCTGTGTAGGGAATCAACAGTGAGTATTACAACTATTATTTTTTTTTAAAAGGTTTTATTTTTTTTTCCTTTTTCTCCCCAAAGCTCCCAGGTACATAGTTGTATATTCTTCGTTGTGGGTCCTTCTAGTTGTGGCAGGGGGACGTCGCCTCAGCGTGGTTTGATGAGCAGTGCCATGTCCACGCCCAGGATTTGAACCAACGAAACACTGGGCCGCCTGCAGCGGAGCGTGTGAACTTAACCACTCGGCCACAGGGCCAGCCCCACAACTATTATTTTTTAAATAAATTAAAATGTCTTCCTTCCATTTACTCCCAAGGTCTCTGTTCCTACAGAAAACTTGCTATTGCACCAAGTAATTCAATTGGGTTAGTTAGTTTAGCAGATATTGCTTAAAATAAAAAGTGCTTGTACTCCTCATACCTCCTCCCTGTGCCCCACACACATACATACACACACTCTTAATACTGGCCTCTGATTTTATTTTTTCTTTTTATTCTTCCCACAATGTTTGTGTCTTGGTCGAAATTACAGAACAAGATCATCTTACAGTTACAAAAGATACCATTTATTTCTTGTCCTTTGGAGTTTTATGGACTTTCCTTTTTTGTTTCAGATGTAGCTAAAGGAATTGTAACAACAAAACACAGAAGCCAAGACTGTGTGGTTTCTGTGAATGTTTACCTTCTCCTGGAAAGTTTGAAAGAAATACTTCATCAACACTTTTGAAATCATACAATAAATGATGAACATTGTATGTCCTCAGGCATGGAAAGAAAATTAAGCAAAATAGAAGTTCCACCAAAACACGGTGCATAATTGAAGCAGCTTCTATTAACTCATTCAGATGCCATCAATACAGTCATTTAAAAAACTAAAGGTGAATATACATTCATCACAGTTTCATTTTTAAACAAATAAAAAGTGTTTCTGAATAGTATTTGAAATCAAAAGCCAGCTGTCCTGGATGAGTTAAGAATAACTAAAAAGTGAAACTAAAAACAGATGACAAAATCTTGTCTGTTGTGGGGCTGGCCCCGTGGCCGAGTGGTTAAGTTCGCGTGCTCCGCTGCAGGCGGCCCAGTGTTTCGTTGGTTCGAATCCTGGGCGCGGACATGGCACTGCTCATCAAACCACGCTGAGGCAGCGTCCCACATGCCACAACTAGAAGGACCCACAACGAAGGAGATACAACTATGTACCGGGGGGCTTTGGGGAGAAAAAAAGGAAAAAATAAAAAAATCTTAAAAAAAAAAAAAAAATCTTGTCTGTTGTGCTTTGCTTTCCAATAAAAACTAAATGTAACACAAAATAAGGACTGCAATTTAAAATTATCATGTATTATAATAATTGCTTTGTAATTAGAACACTTCATCTTTTATGAAAGCTTATTACCTGTATAGTGCATTCGTCAGTACAAATATTCCTGAATTCCCTCAGGTGATCAGTTTCACGAAATATTGCTGAGTGGCACGTTGTCCTTCATCATTGCTCCTGGGATTTCATAAAATATAAGCACTCCTACCACAATGTTATGTTGAGAAATGTAATTAACAGAAAATATTGTATGATATTCATGTCGAACATTACTTGGGCAAAATGCACATAGACGAGAATTATTCCTAGATGACCTAATTAGGTAAGCCAAATTTGTCTCACAAACCTTGATACCATATTCCTTCTCCAGAGAAGACTTTCAAGGCCTTGGGAAGCATTTGATTCTCTGTTTAACCTCACAGCTTCCCAAAATTCCATATCATACGGTGAATTTATGAAATGAACCAGGAGAATTCTCTTCAGCTCCTTTTCAGCAAAATCCTCATCTCTCTAATCCACTAGAGCCAGTCACATGTCCCTGCTGGCTCCTCTTTGTGATATCTTTATTACTTGCCTTCTTGAGAGCCATGGACCATATGAGATCTTTTATTCATCAACTCTTCATCCAAGGTACACATGTTGCTGAATTCTCTCCAGTAATCAAAAGAAGGGAAACTTCTTTTTGTTAGATAGTGACATCATACAATTTTCTTCTCCTCTCCTGTTCATACTGAATCCTACACATTCCCTTCTACCTACCAAATGTTCCACCAATGTCTAGACTTTATCTGTATATGAGAGTGTTGTACCCTTGTACTGTTCTCTTAGCACTAAGTATAAGAAAGTCATTTGTATTTATAGGTAACTATTGCTGCAGTATTGCAACACATCAATTAACATGGGCCCAAGTCAATAACACAAAGATCCAAAGAAAGGAATTGTTTCTATTTACCAGACTCAAAATTGCAATTGGTGGGGCCAGACTGGTGGTGCAGCTGTTGAGTTCACGCATTCTGCTTTGGCGGCCCAGGGTTCACTGGTTCAGATCCCAGATGCAGACATGGCACCGCTTGCCAAGCCATGCTGTGGCAGGCATCCCACATATAAAGTGGAGGAAGATGGGCACAGATGTTAGCTCAGGGCCAGTCTTCCTCAGCAAAAAGAGGAAGATTGGTGGCAGATGTTAGCTCAGGGCTAATCTTCCTCAAAAAAAAAGAAAAAAATTACAATTGGTTTTCCAAATAAGAGTGTCTGTCATGAGAAATAACTGGTTCTAAGACTAGGACGTCTGCTAAAGCCACTATTACTTCTATCCAAAGCAAGAAGACAATAAAAAATGATTTATAAAACATTCACTACAGTTTTCTCATATCAATTCATTCATTGAGCATCTACTAAGTATTCATGACTTTGATAAATAACTAGGGAAGACAAAGAAGAAACAAAAAACACAATAACTTTGTTAGACTGAAAAAGTATTTTCTATTAAGGAGAACTATCACCACTTGAATTAAATTTCCATAAAAAACTATAAGATCAACAAGAGAGAATAAACGAAACGACACATGACCCACACACTTAGCATTACCTGAAAATACCATAGGCTTCAAGTTACCCATAATAAATAACATGAATTTTCAATTTCCCATGGAGCTCCACTTCCACTCCATATCTATGAGCACAGAGAACAGAATGAGATGGCTTGAGAGACTCCAGGAAAAGCGAGAGAAAAAGAGTAGAGTGCTTGGATGAAACACAGAAAAAAATCACCTTCAAAAAGATAAAATCAAACATTAATTGCCAAAATACTAAACACAGCTCTGGGACTTGGTATTTCAAAACTATGCCTAACGGGAAGGGACTTGAAAGTGAGAGATACTGGAGGTGGAAACATCAGAGAAGCATTGCTTCTGAGGGAGAATCAGATAAATACAGAAAATCTGGCAACCCTTGGAGATGTAGCAGGGAAGAGAAAGGAAGAAAGAAAAAGGAGAAACACAAAATTAATAATCCTGCAGAAATTAGAGAAATAAGATACACCAACCCTTCTCTCTACCCCTACCACCACCAGCATCATCCATTAGCACTACATGATACTAAGGGCACGCCTGGAACTAGGAGCCTTGACCACAAAATACCTAGGAATAAAATCTAAAAAAACAATCTGGCTTTATGCAAAGACCCTATAATAAGAAAATAAACAAACAAAAACTGAGTTCAGTTGAAAATTCTCCCCCAATGAACCATAAGGCAGAGAAAATAATAACTAACCTCCAAAGACAATTAAATCTCCTTAAGCAACCATTTAGAGAGGTATTTTAATGCCTAGAATCAGAAATTTAAAAACTGAAAACAACCATAGGAGGAAATGCAAGGAGAATCGCAGAACTTAGGAAAGAAATTGAAGAAAAAACAAAATAATGAAATGAAGAATAAATCACCAGTTGCACAAGGAAGAATAGATTAAAATGAAAATTTAATAAGAACATTGAGGAAAGGTAGAAAAACAAGTGAGAGAATGAAAATGAGAAAAGAAAGAAGTAACAAAGGGCAGAGGAAAAAGAAGGCAAAGAAGGTACAACACGCATATAATTGGAGACCTTGAGGAAGGAAAACAAAACTTCGGAGTGGAAATGTACTTAAACCATAACCAAGTAAAACTTCCCCAAAATAAAAGAATTTTTGAATCTATACATTCAGGGGGCCCACCATATGTGTGGGAAAATTGAAATAGAATTATACTGATCAACTTTTAGACCTATCCTAGTAAAACTATTAAATCCTAAAGACAAAAAAAATCATCAAGGTCTTTGGGCAAATGATCAAATTAAATATGAGACCAAGAAATTAGACTGACACCAAAGTTGTAAAGAGCAACATACAAAACATGGCCACAGTGAGGCTGAATTATCAAGAAATTCAAAGAAAGGAAGTGCAAGTCAAGAATTTTATACCCAGCCAAGCTTTGCTTCAGGTATCACAGCTACAGAAAAGCAGTTTTGAACATTAGGAACTCAGGGAATATTATACATACAAGCCATTTTGGAAAAGTCTACTAATGCAATGTTTCTCAACCTTTTTTTCCCATTTTTGCCCCTCTAAGGAGCCTTCTTCAATATTCCTACACACACATCTCACCACCAGGAAATTTCAATGCCACATACACTGTATATCTGTTTATGTACTGTTGTCCTCTGTAAGATTGTATACCATTGTAATATCTAAGCATTTTTCACCCCTAGCCCCAAGAACCAATTTTCACCCTCTTGGACACACTGGAGAACAAACGTCTTTCAGCCAAGAGATAACTGAAAATTTCTGGAAGAGTACTGATGAAGCACATAATATATTTGATTGTAGAGTTAGAGCTAAAACAATGGTGGACACATGGGATAAAAAGTAGTATGTAAACATTTTATGTTCTGCAAAGTAGAAAGAATATTAACTCCCCAAAAAGAGAAAATGAGAAAGAAGAGAAAAAGGGTTAAGTCAAATAAAATCATTTACTGTTGTATATGTGATAGGTGGATGTCAACAGATAACATCTATTTAATACAGGCAAACCAGATAATAAAAAATTAAGTACGTACAGGGATTAAAGGAATACATATAAAAATAATCATATATAAAATTCCAGACTAGAGAAGAAAAAAACAGTATGAAGGACAGCATTGAGGCAATGAACAAAATTGGCATATGTTCTATAGATTAAAGAATTGTACCAATATTAACTTTTCTCAATTTGAGGACTGTATTTTGGTAATGGAAGAGAATATCCTTATTCCTAGAAACTACACACTAAAGTATTAAGGGGTAAAAGGGCATTATGCATGCAACCTACTCTCATATGGTACAGAAAAAAATATTCATATATACGCATATGTGAATACATATCTATATACATAGTAATAGATAGATAGCTTAAACAAATGTGGCAAAATGCTTAAAACTAGTCAATCTGATAAAGAGTATATAAGAGTTCTCTATATTATTCTTTCTGCTTTTCTGTAAGTTTAAAATTATTTCAAAATATAAAAGGCTTAAAAGGGAATTTATGGGATACGATACCAAAAGCACAGGCAACAAAAGAAAAACTAGATAAATTGAACTTCATCAAAATTAAGAACTTTTGTGCCTCCAGGAACACACTCAAGAAAGGTAAAAGACAACCTGTAGAATGGGAGAAAATATTTGCAAAATCATATATCTGATAAGGGATTAGCATCCAGAAAACATAAGGAATTCCTACAACTCAAGAAGAATGAAACAAACAAACAACCTAGCTCAAAAACGAGCAACGGACTTGAACAGACATTTTCCAAAGAAGATATACAAATGGCCAATAAGCACATGAAGAGATGTTCAAGATCATTAGCCATTAGAGGAATCCAAATAAGAACCACAATGAGATAACACTTTCACCTACTAGGATGGGTACCATTTTTTTAAAAAATGAAAAACAACAAGGTGGCAAGGATGTAGAGATACTGGAACCCTCATGCATTGCTGGTGTGAATGTAAAATGATGCAGCCACTGTATCATTTTACATCAATTTGTTTATCATTTATTATCAGTTTGTTTCCGAACTGGAAAACAGTTTGGCAGCTCCTCAAAAAGTTATCAAACTACCATATGACCTAGCAATTCCACTCCCAGGTATACATTCAAAAGAATTAAAAGTAGGGATTCAAATAGATGTTTTTACATCAATGTTCATAGAAGCATTATTCACAATAGCCAAAAAGTGGAAACAACCCAAGTGTCCATTATCACATGAATGAATTTTTAATGTGGTATATTCATACAATGGAATATTATTCAGCCATAAAAAGGAACCAAGCACTGATACATGCTACAATATGGAAAGATCTTGAAAACATTATGCTAAGTGAAATAAACCAGACACAGGACAAATATTGTAAGATAGCATTTATATGAGATACCCAGAATAGGCAAATTCATAGAGACAGGAAGTAGAATAAAGGTTACCAGGCTCTAGGGGGACAGGGGATTGGGGAGTTAGTGTTCAATGGATGCAGAGTTTATGTCACAATGACAAAAAATTGGGGGGTATACACAGCAGTGATGACTACACAACATTACGAATGTAGTTAACGCCAGCAAATTGTACACTTACAAATGGTTAAAATGACAAATATCATGTTATGTATATTTTACCACAATTTTAAAAAACATAAAAAAGGAATATATGTAGGAAAATGATTACGTAACTTCAAATACAATGCAAGATGCACTAGAAACCCTCAAAGTGCTCTCTGTATCTTGAACACAAAGAATCTGGCACACATTTTCCTTAAAACAAACAAAACACTTTAAGATCCATTTTAGGAGAGAAGACTCTGAGTTCCTAAATATTTTAGCACTTATATGCTATTGCTATATTACTTTTTTATGGTACTCTAACTAACGTGCAAGTTCCTTTAGGTTGAAAATCATTACTTACCTTCGTATTCTAAGACTTGTTATGGGATGAATAACTGAGTGGTGGAGGGATGAATTAACTAGACTAGGGATTTAAGGAACTATTATGAGCTAGAGAGAAGCTGAAGTGTGAAAGGGAAAAGACATCATGGAGGCGGTCTGGTCTGAGCTAGGAGGCCAGGCAGGAATTGGAAGGGCAGAAAGACAAAGCGAGGACCCACTCACTGAGTGTGAGATACAGAGAGAACTGACCACCCACATGCCTCCATGAAGCAAAGTAGCACCAGGACTTCTTTGTTCTGACCTGAGAGGCACTATGTTAAAAGCTTTGGCTTCTAGAGTAGAGCCTCCATGAAGGCAGGGTTGGTCAGGTGATCAAATAAGAAGCTTAAAAATGGAATAATGAGCCTTCCTTCCATTCTGTCCCAAATAAGCCATTTTTCTGAGTAAAACTGTATCTTCTGATTCAGTTAATTTTAAGATAAGGTCAAATGACTCACGATTTATAAAGTTCTATCTGAGGCTTTAGTTAGATGAATCAGATGGTAAATCAACCCACAGAGAAAGAATCAACAGCCTGTGGATCAATCAGAGAATAATCTAACTGAAATTTCAAGAATAAAACGAGCGGTCAATCAGGGGTTTGGAGCGTAGTAAGAAACTCTTTCAGGAACGTAGTCATTAAAATAACTTCCTGTAATCTCTCCCACTAGAAATAAACTCTGGAAGTGTCTGGAAACAACAGCGTCTTGGGAACACAGCGTACTATCCTGCAGATGAGAAGAATCAGCCATAGTCGCTGTTGAACATGCATAAATTTTATTTCCAGGAATTCAGCCAGGGATATAAATGAGGGACTTAGATGACACTGACGACTATGGGTCTTAGGTCTACTTTGAGTATAAACATCCACCTCCGTGTCTATCCTTCCCTCACCACCTTGAGAAAATAACTAGTCTTGATCTGTAACGTATTGAAATTGAAAGATGCTAAATAAGAAAAAGCAAGTTTGCAAAATCTAGAAATAAGCCTATAAATATATGCTTACTGATATCAGCCTTAAAATTCTGGAGAAAGATATACTACACTTTTAATAGTTACTAAAGAGGGAGATGGGTGGGGAGGATGGAGAGGCAGGGAAAGCTAGGGAGAACTTTCCTTAGGATCGATTGGTCCTCGTGTGTTTTAATAGCAGCGATATTTATTAGAACTTGGTATGTCCGAGACACTCTCCTAAATGCACTTTTGCTGCATTAACTAGTGTGATCTTCACCCAACCTCATGAGGTAGGGAATACCATTATCCCCATTTCATACGTAAGGAAATTGAGGCCCAAAGAAGTTAAGCAACTTGCCCAAGGTCACATGATAGTAGGTCAAGGAGCCAGGGTTCAAACCCAGCAAGCATGGCTCCACGGTGCTGCACCTTTGAAGACACAACAACGTGATACTTAGAGACTCTGAGGCAAAATTTTAACTCATGAAAGGAGTGGGCACTCCCTTTAAAGACGGGTTCCTATCTGGGCCATACACTTCTCTCAGTCCTCCTGCTCAGAACCAGTTCCCTTCATTTGGAGGCTGGTCAGCGGTCACCGTTGGCTGAGCCTCAGGTAAGGTAAGGTAAGGTAAGGTAGGGCTGGCGGGCGTGGGGAGAGCAGCAGCACGTGACCCAAGCTGTCCAATCAGAATTGTCCTTCTGGATGTCTTCACCCAGACTGGAGGGGCGCTGCAGCCTCTGTCAGGCGGTGGGAGACAGGGGCTGTGAGGCTCAGGAATGCTTCCCATCCTGTGGAGGACACATGTGAGTGGGAAACAGGTCAGCCTGCAGAGCTGGAAAGGGAGAACTTGGGTAGCGATGGCCTAAGTGCCTAGCTGCAGTTGTCCCCAGGCCCAGCTGCAAGCCTGCGCCCCCACCGCTCGCCCATTCCTCTCCTCTGTCGCTCATGAGTCTCTCTGCATTATCTTTGCAATGTGTTTCCCTTTCTTGCTTATGCTATTTTGACCCGGGTTTTAAACGGTTTTGCCTCTACTAGTTTGATCTGGTTATTGCATGCAGCAACAACAAATTCATATTAATCAATGGGAAAGGGAGCCATCTTGATATTTTGTTTAAGGGCCCAGAATTTCAACTTTTGATGCTAAATAGATTTCATGCGTTATACTCAGAGAACAAAGAAAAATGTATATTCACTTTAAAGAAATAAATCTATTAAAAAAGGGTCATTGATTCACAGAAACTTCTATTTTGAACTATTAGCATGGTTATTTTGCCCATATATCTCCATAGCAAATATTAGATTAACTGATATGTATTTTTACTCATTTCTGTGAAGTACTTTACTCTTTTCATTTACTCTCATTCATCATACTATAGATCATTTGTTAAATATGTGTGTGAATTTGTTTTATATTTTCTCAAGACCTTTTTTTTTTTTTGGTGAGGAAGATTGACCATGAGCTAACATCCTTTGCCAATCTTCCTCTTTTTGCTTGAAGAAGATTGTCCCTGAGCTGACATCTGTGCCAATCTTCCTCTATTTTGTACATAGGACTCTGCCACAGCATGACTTGATGAGCAGTGTTTAGGTCCACACCTGGGATTCGAACCCTCAAACCCCGGGCTGCCAAGGTGGAGCATGCAAACTTAACCGCTACACCACCAGGCCGGCCCCAATAAAACTTTCTATATAAAATTTCAAAAATTAAAAACAAACTCAGTTAGTGGGTTGTTTTTTTTGTTTCAATCCTGGTTTCATTTGCCTTGAAGAACATCTTTAGTCTGATGAAGTCCCATTTGTTTATTCTTTCTATTGTTTCCCTTCTCTGAGAAGACATGGTGTCCAAAAAGATCCTTTTAATACTGATGTCAAAGAGTGTACTGCCTACGTTTTCTTCTAGAAGCCTTATGGTTTCAAGTCTCAGCTTTAGGTCTTTGATCCATTTCGAGTTTATTTTGGTGAATAGTGAAAAAGAATGGTCAATTTTCATTCTTTTACATATGGCTTTCCAGTTTTCCCAGCACCATTTGTTGAAAAGACTTTCTTTTCTCCATTGTATGCCCTCAGCTCCTCCTTTGTCGAAGATTAGCTGTCCATAGATGTGTGGTTTTATTTATGGGCTTTCAATTCTGTTCCATTGATCTGTGCACCTGTTTTTGTACCAGTACCATGCTGTTTTGATTACTGTAGCTTTGTAGTATGTTTTGAAGTCAGGGATAGTGATGCCTCCAGCGAAACAAAAAAACAACCCACTAACTGAGAAAAAATATTTGCAAGTAATACATCCAACAAAGGCTTAATATCCATAATATATAGAGAACTCTCACAACTCAACAACAAAAAATTAAACAACCCAATCAAAAAATGGGCAGGAGACATGAACAGACATTTCTCCAAAGAAGATATACAGATGGCCAATAGGCACATGAAAAGATGCTCATCATCGCTGATCATCAGGGAAATGCAAATCAAAACTACACTAAAATATCACCTGACACACATTAGAATGACAAAAATAACTAAAACAAATAGTAACAAATGTTGGAGAGGTTGTGGAGAAAAAGGAACCCTCATACACTGCTGGTGGGAATGCAAACTGGTGCAGCCACTATGGAAAACAGTATGGAGATTCCTCAAAAAATTAAGAATAGAACTTCCATATGATCCAGCTATTCCACTACTGGGTATCTATCCAGAGAGCTTGAAGTCAGCAATTCCAAAAGTCCTATGCACCCCAATGTTTATTGCAGCATTATTTACAATTGCCAAGATGTGGAAGCAACCTAAGTGCCCATCAACAGATGATTGGATAAAGAAGATGTGGTATATATATACAATGGAATACTACTCAGCCATAAAAAAGAACAAAATTGTCCCATTTGCAACAACATGGATGGACCTTGAGGGAATTATCTTAAGTGAAATAAGCCAGATAGAAAAGGACAATCTCTGTATGACTCCACTCATATGAGGACTTTAAACCTGTGGACAAAGAGAACAGATTAGTGGCTACCAGGAGAAAGGGGGATGGGGGGTGGGCACAAAGGGTGAAGGGCTGCACCTACAACACAACTGACAGACAATAATATACAACTGAAATTTCACAAGTTTGTAACCTATCATTAACTCAATAAAAAATTAAAAAGAAAGAAAAAAAAGGTTAAAAAAAACTTATTGGATCATATTTCCTGGCTTCTTGTTTTTCCAAATGGTCACCAAATGCTATGCTAGTACCATACTTACTTCTCCTATTTCCCTGAACTCCATCTTGAGAAGGAAATATTCATTTCCTTTCTCTAAATTATTTCCCCCCAAGGAGCTATTTTGTCTTCTCTGCAACAACAGAACAATGCCTATTCTAAAGACTCAGATCAGAGTAGCCGAAGAGGCACACACGACCCTTTTTCCTGAGGAGCAGGGGTTCAGGAAGAGGTGTCAACACTGGTTACATGATCGGATCAGGTCTTGAGAGGAAGTATGTGGTATTTGGAAGCTACAGAGTGAGATGTAAGACTAGGGAGCCAAATTCTACCTGTAGTAGCTCTAGTCCTAAGTGGATCCTTTGAGCATCAGGTGAATAATACATTAATTAAAATATATTCTAAAATATAAGGAAAATACACAAGACAGGAAACCTAGCATTTATTGAGTGCCTATTACACCATACACAGCATACCATATATTATACCAATAAATGTCCACAAGAACCCTGAATGCAAGAAATAAGCATCCTTCTTTTGAAGATGAGGGAAACTGAGTCACAGAGAAATTACATAAATTGCCCAAGGAGACACACTCAGTATGTGGAGAGCCAGGATTTGAACCCCTATCTGTCTGCCTCCAGAGTCTATACCTTTTCCACTATACATACTTCATTACCCTTATGCAAGCCAATATTCTACTTCATCCGTTCTAAGTAATTACTCTATCATTTACAGCATCCTGTGTAGATTGTAGAGTCTGGATTGATAAGGTTCTGTTTATTCTTTAGCATAAGCTTAAATATTTTCAACCTTACAGGTACAGATAAAAAGGTTGATGATCCTAACGATTCATGGTGAGTCCAAATCCACAAACAAAATCACACTGGTTTTCCAAAGTCAATTTTGGCATGACAAAATGTTTCTTAAAAGGCAATAAGTCATTGGAAGGGTCCTGGAGCCCACCAGCTGCAGCTGTCCTTTGCCCCTCCTGTCCTCGGGTGCTAGGCTGCTGTCTGCGTCCCCAGGGCAGACTGCAAAGGGCTTTGTTATTACCAGCTGAGAGTCAGGGCAGCTGAAGGGCACTTGTCACTACAGTTTGCTCCCCAACATGTCAACATATTCTGAAAGCTACTGACATCTGATTTTAGCTCTTTGCTGCCTTCTGTTCCTCTGACTTTGACAGATTTTAATGAGACAAATGCTAGCCGTGGGTTTCCTTTCTCCGTCTTCCCCTTCCTTACCCCTCAGGGACTCACTTTCTGCCGCCGTCCTTTCCAAAATGGCAAACTCAACACGAAAACTGCAGATAAGGAGGAATAGACTTATGCGCAGAGGGTGAACTTAGCAGAGCTTTCCTAGTCTGTCTGACCTTGACCCCTGCCTCTACCTTTTCAGTAGTGGCGACCAGGCTTGCTTCTGACACTCAGAGACACGGACGTTAAATCACTTATAAGAGAGAAACAGCTGATGCCTCCAGGACTTTTTTATGCAATATAAATGCTAAGAGATGTGTTGGGTATGGCTCAGGTTCTCCAGCAAGTTGATAGATTCATGGTTTCTTAAGGAAACCCAAGGGAGTGAGCAAGTATATTCTCAACCCAAATAACCAGGAGGGTGCTCCGAATAGCTACCATTTATTGAAGATCAACCATGTGTCAGGTTCTTTATGTATACTTTCTTAATTATTCTTGAAGTTGAACTAGTAACACACTATTCTGACACTGAGAGACCAGCTTTCAGGTTGGACAGACCTGTGTCCAAAGTAATATTTCTATCATTTGGGGAGTTTCCTTCAAAGTTGGAAAAATTCCTTTTCATATGGCAGACCTAAAGGTAGGTGAAGAGAATTATCATGATCCCGCCATTCCCTCATCTGCTACCAAGTTTTCCAATATCTCAATTTAGAAGCTTGAGGGCAGCTGGAAGAAAGAGGAGACTATAGAAATCCTGCGTAGGTGGGGGAAGACTCTTGGGCACAGGGTGTTTGTGCCCTTGTCTGGAAAGTGACCACTCAGATTGCCCTGTGGTACAGAGCAGTGGAATGTCTTCAGGACAATGGCTCTGTGCACCCCATTCCCTCCCTACAGCTTGAGCAGAGCACACTTGGGATTGGGAAATCCCCACATGCCCCAGTGAGAGGACAAAGGGAGTGAAGTGGCCTGGTGTACAGATAGGAGACCCAGGATATAACGTCATCACCACTGAAGGCCATGGTAAGATTTTGAAACATCAACAGATGCTGGTCCACCCCCAGGGGCCGGGTGGGACCCATCACCAACATCACCACCGACAGAGATTGGACAAGGACACAGAGGCCAGAGAGCCCTCCTCCTGTGGCCATGTTATTATTTCTGAAAGCTTCCCTCTGTGCACAGATGTCTTCTGGAAGAAAGGAAGGAGGAGAGGGAAGGGGAAGAAGTCCCGGAAGTATGTGCTTTACCCCAAAGTAAACGGATTGAGACTGAGAGAACAACACTTAAATTGACTAGGAAAAAAGTCAGCATAATGAAATGGGATAATTAGGTTGTGTGCTCTAGGACTTAAAAGCAAAGTTGAATTCAAATAGAGAAAAAGAAGAAAGTTACATTTTGGTAGATGTGTGTTGCAGCTTGTGCTAATATTACCTGATACACATGTTGTTCGTGTTTTTATCTATTGCTTAAAATTATTGAATAAAACTGGAGAAAAGAGAGAACTTGGCACACACACTACTGAAGAATTCCTTCTAAAATGACATCAATCTATAAATCAATATCCATTGATTACATTGGCTCAACTGATCACTATGCAATATACTTGCAGTCATCCATTATGCTCCATACCTTCCAAGAGGATATCTATAAAGATTTGGCCGTTGCCCGGCTGAAATCAAGATACACAATATCTGTAGAGAATATAATATAAGAAACAAGCATAGGTGTTGAAGTCAGAAAATGTCTTTTAATTCCACAATTTACTAGCTGAGGAAAATTGTATAAATTGCTCAACTTCTCTAAGATTCCATTTTTTTTTAAGTTTTCTCATCTGTAAAATGAGGGTCAAATTCATTAATAATACCTAACCCAAAGACTTGTTATGAAGATATGAGGATCAACTGGGGTCACATTTATGGTAGATATTAATCACCACACTGATGTTGGTTATTATGTCTTGATATATGGATGAGTCTTATTTAAATCTCATTATTTTAAAAAGAAATGGTTGATTTAGAATACGTCTGAATAAACACATCTTGGCTCCCAGTGATCTGTATTTAACTTTCCAAGTGCTTATAAATCATCCATCTTTAAAATTCATCCAAAAATTTTGCCAAGGACAGTTTCAGAAATCGTTTGTCCTTCCATACGCAGTACACTGATTATGTCAACTTTTTGGAAACAAGGGCTCTTTTGGCATCTCTCCAGTTCTCCGTGATCCCATGGAGATTATTGGCATGGTTCGATGATCACATTCACAGTTCTTTTAAGTTTCCTGAGACATTAATAATCAAAGCCTCAAAGACTTGGGCATAATTATCACCATCCTTTTCACTCCTCAACTAACCTGTTCTTCTTTTCCTACTTCAAGCAAAACACATGAACCCCTCCGCCATATTGTTTTGCTTTTCTCCAGTTTGAAGATAATCTTTCTTAAAGGAGAAAGGGAGACAAATGAGAAGTTAAGAGCTCTGCTTTCTCTTAGCTCTCTTGTAACAGCTTGATGTGCCACCAACAATGAGCTCTTCCCTTCCCACTTCTCTTCCTTGCCCTGAACTAGCCTCAGCTCACACTGGGCACCAGTCTTCCTGACACTGGCATTCTTTTGGGGACTTGAGCTCTTCTTTGGCAGCTGTCATTGATCACGAGCCCCTCCTGCCACTTTCAGCAGGTGCTCATGTCAAGTAGAAACTGTCTTTAGAGAGAGCCAGTACAGGGAAATTCTCGGCATATGAGAGAGCTCCAGGTACCAAACTGAAGCCTGGGATCGTGAGGAATACTGACTGACAGAGGCCAGGTGGCAGGCCAACTGGTGGCATTAGGCTAACCAGCACAGCCGAAGTGCTTCCAGCAGCACCAAGTCACCCTGGCTGATGGGCACATAAGGAAGCTTGGCAGAAAAGACATAACTTCATGTCGGTACAAGTATAAAGATGGGGAAAAAGAAATGACCAAAATCTTAACAATTCATGTGCTTGAGCCACAGTCTTCCGTTCTTCTTTCTACTTGTCTGAGTGTTCTAAGATTTCTTTCAGAGACAAGTATTATTTGTAAAATTGTTTTATAAAAAGAGTTTGAGAGTTCAGTTCTCTCTGTATGAAGGTGATAAGATGGGTATTTTTTTTTTAAACTGCCATGTTTTTAAAAGCTACTTAGAAGAAACACTCCCTGGAGAGAAGTCAGTGTTGGACTAAACATAAAATCTAGATCCATTTTAGTCACTCCTATCTGGACATGGGAAAAGGAATCTTATTTTCACTTGAGAATTTATTGAGTTCTTATCATGCGATCAGCCCTAAGTTAAGTGGGAGGAGGAGAGGCTAAATATAATGCCTGATTCCTGACCTCAAGGAGTATTTGGCTCAGCTGAAAAAAAGATCAGCTGTAATATAAAGGTGTCCTATTTTGTATTACGAATCATAAATATAAGAAAGAAGTTCAGAAAATAGGAAGATGACGTAATGGGAGCATTATGTCCCAAACTGTCCTCTACAGAAACACAAGGGATCCCCCTCTTGTATTTAATTAAGGTTCTGAGAAGTCTGCAGGAAAGGGAACTGTTTAACTTTGAGTAAATATCATTTCCCAAATGTATTTGACAATAGAAGCTCTTTCTACAGGGAATACCTTTAGCATCTTGCAGAATGGTCCCATCTCAGAGGTAATGTTATCAGAAACAGATTCACGCAGGATATGCACTTAATCTGATCTTGAAGAATGGATAACTTTTGGATGAACTGAGGATGGAGGAGGCTTTAGAGGAAAGAATTCTGTGGGAGTGAAAGCACAGACTCAGGACTTCATATCAAAGGTCAAGATTGGTCATAAGAGCTGGAGGTAGGCCTGGAAGGAGGGGGGAAAGAGTCAAGGGGCCCCTGGTGTAAGGATCAGAAGAATGTAGAACAGTGATTTTCAAAATGCCAGCCTAGGACCACCTGCATCTGAATTTTCTGGGGCGCTCTGCTCCGTAAAAGATCCTCAGCCCCAACCTCAGTTCTACTGAAGGTGGGTCCTGGAAATTTGCATTTCAAAATAGTTTCCCAGGTGTGATTCTTAAGTACTGTAAAGTTTGTAGAGACTGCAAGCCAATTAGGGAAGGAAAAGAAAATAGATTTGATGTTAAAATGAAGTTTAATTGGAAAAGCAGACACCCCTGCACTCATGCATTCATCTGTCTGCTGTGTGTTGAGCACCTGCTGTATGCCAGGCCCTATCCAAGGTGCTGGATGTACCTTGTGGTTGTGGTTGGAACAACACCAGTCCCTATCCTCCTGGGGCTTACATCCCATGGTTAATTATGACACACTTCTTGTTTATCTGCCTCAGACCACCTGACTGGTTTTGAATATTTGGCTTCTGCCCTATTCCTGAGACCCATTTCCATCTAGTGCCCTATTCAGGTAAGTGGATTTCAGCCCCAGTCCATCGCCCTGTGTCTCTATTCTGTTTACTTCTTTACTCCTGGCCACTTGCATCATCTCAGTACTGTCTCTGCATTCTAACGATTCTAACTGGAGCATTCTAACCGGGGTTCTGCTAGCTGGTACTGACCTCCCTGGTATTGACTCACTCCTTGCCACCTCCGTGCCTGGAGCCACCCGTATTGCCACTCCCACATTCTCAACCACTATGCCTGGATTACCCCACTACTCCTTCATGTTGAACCCATCCTTTGCCAACTACCTACCTGAACTACAACCTACTCTTGCTGTTGATCCAGGTGGTTTTGTAGGGTCGGTTTTTGGGTCAGACAGTCCTGAGTTCAAATCCTAGTTCCTATAATTTCCAGTCACATGACCTTAGAAAGTAGAATTATTTCTCCAAGCCTTAATTTTCTCATCTGAAAAAAAAAGGAATAATAATGTTTGTCTCACCAGATCATAAAGGTGTATTTTAAATTCTTAGTGTGGAGCCTGGCACATAGCAGGTATTCAACCAATGGGAGGCATTTTTACCCATCTTGGCCAGTTTTATCCTCCAGACTGTAACTTTCTTTTAGCACCTCCATCCAGGCCTGTTTTCACACTTCCATTCCTTAGGATGTTTGAGCGCCTTGGTGAAGCTTCCTCAGGCGAAGCTTTCTGAGGCATGGCCGAACTTAACAAAGGGGAGAATCTGTTGGGGGCACTCCTCAGGCCTGTTTTCACATTCCAGTGTGGGTGGAGGATGGGAGCCAAATCTGAGTCCTGGCCCCATGCACACTCTCTAGTAGTGGCACCTTTACAACTTTTTAAAGGCGATGTGCTGACCAGACTACTGTTAAGGCTAAAATGAAAAGACGCGAGGGGAAGCAGTATGAAATCAAGACCTTGAGACAGTGTCCCTCACTGACCAGCACAACAGGTTCTCTTGTCCCCCATCCTTACCCCCCATGCACCCAGGCTTATTTCCAGTGGTGTCAGAACCTGGTCTCGCCTCTGCCACCATTCTGTAATGGAACAGACCTTGGCTGACCTCAGATATGGCATTGCCCTGATATGCCCATGGGTTCTTAATGAGGTCTGTTTTTGGAAAGAAGTTTCCTGTTATTCATTTAATTGCCCTATAATTTGCCAATCAAAACAAGGTGGACATTTCCCAGAATTCCCATTGCTCACTTGATGAGGTCCAAACTTCTTAGCCGGGGGTACAAGGTCCTACATGATCAGACTCACGTTGCTTACCTCAACAGCCTCATCTCGTGCCTCTCCCCCATCTCTGCTGCTGTCATTCTGCGATTCTTGCAGTTCAAGAACTCTCCTGTCACCCTCCTTTGGACATAACGTTCTCTCTACCTGCCTCCTTTCCTCCAATTCTTTGCTTGGAAAACTTCTATTCAAACCTGTCATTTCCTCTAGGAATCACCCCTCCCCTTCCCCAGCCTTGGCGAGGTGCACTCCTTTGTGCTCACACCGTTTGTGGATTTGGCAGCAAAGCACTTATCAGGCCATATCATAATTAATCATTGGTTTACGGTCAGTCTCACCTGGACTCTTGCTACACAAATTGTTCGAAATGCCAAATCTCCTGGCCCACCTCAGAGCCCCTGAATTAGAACTTTCATTTTAACAAGATCTCCAGGTGATTCCTATGCTTATTAGGATGTGAGAAGAGGGGCTGGCCCTGTGGCCGAATGGTTAAGTTTGCGGGCTCCGCTTTGGCGGCCCAGGGCTTTGCCAGTTCAGATGCTGGGTGCAGACGTGGCACCACTCATCCAGCCATGCTGAGGCAGCATCCCACATGCCACAACTAGAAGGACCCACAACTAAAAATACACAACTATGTACCGGGGGGCTTTGGGGAGAAAAAGGAAAAATAAAATCTTTAAAAAAAAAAAAAAAAAGATGTGAGAAGGCTTCCCTGATAGACTTGGGAGGGGCCTCTGGAGGTGAAACTGTCTTTCATCTCTGAATCCCCACTAACTACCATGATACCTGGCTAAGTTTGGCACCATGCCTCTACCTGAACCGCACCGGCCTCTTGGATGGGTTTTGCATCCCTGTCAAGAATGGGTTAGAACCAAAAGCTGTTTGTGAGAGAGGCCTTGTAGGACTCCTGTCACGAACAATGTTTTGTGGAGCCTACGTGAAAAGGTGCAGCCCCAAGTCAGAAAGAAGAGCATTCTCCACATCTCTGCCACGGGATCGAGCACTACTGGATGGTGGAGCCTGGAGCCTTGGAGGCCCACCTTCCAGGACCAGGCCTTGGAGCTCTCATCTTGAGTGCCATGGTGAAGCTTCCTCAAGTGTAGCTTTCTGAGGCACGGCAGACCTTAACAAAGGAGTCTGTTGAGCGCACTCCTCAGGAACTCCAAATACCACTTGAGGAATAACTGCAAGGGTCAAAGTTCTTGCATATGCAAACGGGAGCAAGATCGCATGGTAGGCAGTATAATGGGCCCCCCGGATATGTCCACGTCCTAATCCTAGAATCTGTGAACGTGACCTTACACGGCAAAAAGGACTGGCGCATGTCATTAAGTTAAGGATCTTGAGATGGGGCGATTATCCTGCATTATCCAAGGGGGCTTGATGGGATCACAATGGTCCTTATAAGAGGGAGGCGGGAGGAATCAGAGGCAGAGGAATAAGAGAAATGACAGCAGAAGCAGAGGTTAGAATGATGTAAGAGAGGCCATGAGTCAAGGAATGAGGACAGCCTCTAGAAAGTGGAGCAAGCAAGGCCACAGATTTCCCCCTAGAGCTTCCTGAAGAAACCAGGCCTGCTGGCACCTTGATTTTAGCCCAGCGAGACCTGCATTTCAGACTTCCATCCTACAGAATTGTAAGAGAATAAATGTACGTTGTTTTAAACCCCTAAATTTGCGGTAATTTGTACAGCAGCATTGGAAAACTCGTACAGGTAGGAAATGTGAGTTATTTATATTAATGTGAATTCCTTTGTTTACACAAGCTGGGGCACATGGTAACTCAAACTAAATTTCTATAGTCCTGAACTGCCAGAAATTGGTTATATTTCCAGCTGACTGGCTCTTGGAAAGTTCTAGAAAGAAATCTACTCCCTTGCGTGGGCTTGGGGGTGGGGAGCAAGGGGTGGGTTCTATCTCAATTTCAAAAGATCCAGCATTTTTCAAGCAGATTTATGACTCCATACAAGAACGCTCTCCCAAAGGCATCTTCCTAACCTAAAACCCCAAGTAGTTCTTGAGAGCCAAAGCTTCCAGAGAACAAACAATGAACTTGTCATCCTGTGTTGATAAATCGACTGCTGGGAGCTCTGGAGGCTTGGTGGGGAAAGCTAGTCATCACAACCATGTAGTGAAAGTCCCTGGGGCCATCAATGCAGAAAACCAGTAGCTTCTATTAATAAATCAATCCCTTCCCAGAAGAACTTGAGTTTTTTTTTTTTATTACTGTCGGTTTATGGGGAAATCTTAAAGAAAAAAAAAAGAGGCAATGTCAGATCTGTCTAGACCATGAAATCCACCTGACGTTATGATTCTTAGGGACCATTTGAGCTGGCCCCTTTGAAAGATCTCATTAAAAGTGGAGCTCTTAGCAGCTTTGAATTCCGCATGGCATGAGCCTCCCTTTGGAGAGCTAACAATGGTCTAGATGCCGGAGAATCCCAAACGCTGAACAGTTTCCTTGGTGTCCACAGCTAAAGCTAGTTTCTCAAGATCTCTGCAAATCGCATTACTTTAGCTACGGGTAACTGATTCTGAGCCCCTTGGAGGAGGTTTCTCCGGAGTTTCCAGCCCGAGAAACAAGTGGCAGTGACTGCACAATTCTGCCTCTGAGAGGGAATGCCCATCTTACCTGCTCAGAGCAGCATTCTCAGTCCAAGGGCAGCTGGGAGAGGAGGGGAGGGGAGATGGGCTGCCTTTCAGGGCTTAAGACAGCCACAGAGAGGGCCCGATCCACGAATCCAGGAGGAATGACAGCTTAATTCCTGGCTCCCCACCAGGAAACTGTGGCAGGGGTTAATTAATTTCCTTTCCAGCAGTTCCCTGGGAGAGTTTGCATTGGTTCGTAGCTGTGTGAACCCACAACACTCCCTGTGTGAGTGTTGTGAAGGAGGCAAAACGAGCTTGCTGCTCCTTGGTATTGTTTCTCCATCTCTGGAGGTACGTCAGGTAACAGATTGACTATGCTCGGAAGAGGCAGCAGCCAGGGCAGTCTTCAGGGAAGCTGTGAAATAGATTAGGTTTGCCTCTGGCTTCTCAAGGTAGCCCTTTTTAGGGAGACTTCCTCTTACATACATCCTCCCACCCCTCTCAGATCTTTCCCCACCCAAATTAATCTAGTGAAACTTCAGATAAGATCTGAAACTTTTTAATCACTTATTATATTTATTTAATAAATATATAAATATCTACTTTGTGCCAGAAACTAGAAAGAAGAGATTAATAAGGGAAGTAACAGGGGCCTGCCGGGTGGCATGGTGGTGAAGTTCGTGTGCTCCACTTCAGTGGCCCGGGGTTCATGGGTTCAGATCCTGGGGTGTGGACCTACACACTGTTCATCAAGCCATGTTGTGGCAGCATCCCACGTACAAAATAGAGGAAGGCTGACACAGATATCAGCTCAGGGCCAGTCTTCCTCGCCAAATAAATAAATAAATAAATAAGGGAAGTAACATTTACTAAGACCTACTATGTGCTACATATTGTGCTCATTTATACTCATAGCTCTATGAACTTGATTCCTGGTCCTGTTTTGTAGATGAGAAAAGTAAGGCTCAAAAAAGTTGTCATTTACCCAGCAGCATATAACTAGTAACTTATGGATAAAGCATGGACTCAAACCTAGTCTGGCAAACTCCAAACCTGTGCTTTTTCTGTGGTAGTTATGAGTTAGAAATCTGGAATTAAAAACAAAACAAAAAAATCTAGGTTCACGTCTTGGCTTCGCTATTCAGCAATTGTATGACTTTTGCCAAATTACTTAAATTCTTTAAGCCTTAGTGTTTTTATCCTTAAAAAAGGATGATAAAAATAATACCTACAAAATAATATCAACTACTATTTAATGAGGACTAAATAACATAATGTTTATGCATTATTTAGTACAATCCTCAGTACATAATAAGTTCTCAAAAAGTATTAACTATATGTGATTATTTTTCCATGCTTTTCTCAAGAAATTCACCCTGTAATGGTAATTCCCTCAGGAAAATATTTCCCCTTTTTTAAAATTTTAACATTTGTGAATTGACTTTTGAAGACTGTTTTCCCAATAGCAAAAATCTCAGATTGAGTGATCTTGGGTCACTCAAGGTCATAAAATTGGCTTAATCAAGCTCTAGTCACCATGTTTTCTGGACCACTTTTTCTTGAGACAAACTAGACCTTTGCATCTCTCATTCCCACTCATGAAAATATCTACTGTTGCTTTTAGTTTGTAAGATATCATTGATGGTCTTTTTAGTAATTGTATAGTTTTTATAAATATTGTTTTAGCAGACATAAAACTATCTCAAAGGGTTTTGTAGAATCGCCACCTGGAGATCCTGACTCACTTTTTCCTGTAAGGTCTTGAGTTCATAAATGATGCCTTCCCTTGCCAGGGTGGTTTATGAGGACTAAATCCTCACCAAGAATAGGTCCACTTTAGCAAGTGACTGCCTGAGACCAGAAGAGATGTGCAACTGCACCGCCAGCCTGTGGGCTTCAGGTAGAATCTGGTGAAAATAAGAGCACACGTCCTGTGACTAGGTAATCCCGTTCTCCAGATGGTATTTCAAAGAAGTTCTCACACAGATCCATCAGGGGCTACCTAAGAGAATGTTCGTGGTGGCCCTCTTGAGAGAATAGAGAGTTCAGGGCAGACTGGCATCCATTAAGAGGGGAATAGACAAGTAAAATGCTATGGTGGATGCCCCCGAAGGATTACTACACAGCAAATAGAAGTAATGAATTTGATTTCATTTCAGCAATGTGGACATATCATAAAAAATCTGGGGTGAGAAAAGAGAGTGAAGTTTACAGCACAAAACCTTTTATGTCAACTGCAAGCATCCACGCACAAGACACCATGACTTGTTTTAGGAGGGTACACACATATTTAGGGATACTGTTCAAACATATTAGAGAGGCCTTGCATTGATCAATGCGCTATACACAGAGGGGTATGATGAACTTGGCTTTCCACAGCACAAGTCCAAGCAAACGAAACAAAATAAGAGAGATGCAGATCAACTGCAAGAGGAACATAAAGAAAAGCATGAGTTATCCTAATTTGAAAAGATCAAAGTTTCATGGAAGTCATGGTATTCTAGCTGCTGGAGAGCAAGATTTAGGTGGGTCAAGGTGAGAAAGGCTTTGGAAGGCAGAGGATTAAATAAAGGCTCTGAAAGAAGTCAATTCAGGAAAGGATGCACTGTGCATGTGAGAGAGGGGTCGGAATGGAGTGGCTGGGAAGGTTAAGAAGACGGATGAAAGCTGGAGGTGGAAAGGCCTTCAAAGCCGCGGTAAAGACTGCATTTTGATTACAGGGGGCAACCAGTGAATGTTTTAAATTGGGGAAGAGATATGTATTTAAGGAAGATATCCTGAGAGCTAAGGTAAAAGTAGATGCGGAGAGAACAGACTGTGGTCAGAGACTCATCCTTGGGTAGAGCAGGAATCTCTTATATCACAATCATGTGGACATTTGTAAGAAATGCAGATTCCTAGACTCTATTCCAGTTTACTGTATCAGAGGATATCTAGGTATAGCCCTGGAATCTATCTGTGTTTTTAAACTAGCCCCCAAGTGACTCTTAGGTCTTTGGGAATTGAGAACTATGTCATTTTCAACCACAGCGGCATACTAGAATCAGTTAGGGAGGTGTTAAAATTCCTGATGCTCAGGCTGCTCATCAGACCAATTAAATTGAAATCTCTAGAGGTGGGGTCTGGGCATCAGTATTTTTTAAGGCTCCACAAGTAATTCTAACATACAGCTAAGGTTGAGAACCACTGCACTCCCACAAGCCTTTAGAGAACTCAGGAGCGAGCAAGACTTCCCCTCATTCCATCTTCGTTTAATCTCCAGCTAATTTGATTCTCTACTTAATTGGATCAAAGCCTCAGGCTCTAAATCACTTATATTAAAAATATAAATTACCCAACCTTTTATTTCAAGAACCCCCAGGCACACAGGATAGTGCTTTTCCATCCCTGGTCCTAGGCAATTGACATTTGATTATCATAAAAGGACTAAAATTGGAATTAAATAAAACTAGCAGGGTCCCTGCTCTGGTTTGGTCTGATGAAAAGCAATAATGACAGGTGGTAAAATATGCCACATACTTTGTATATTAAGCACACCTTGAAATCATATACATTCAAAACAAACATATACAGATACAAGATGCACATATCAATTAAGCGGACAGGAATGGGTTTGAAATCAAGAGAGCAACAGACTAAATTTGTAACCTTGAGCAGAACTAAGACACATAAATTATGCCTTGGAATCCTATTATTTATCTGTCAGTGAACAGACTTCTGGTTTAAAATGGTGCCTGGCTAGAGTCTGTGGTATATCCTCCCAGCTTCCCACCGAAATATCTATGGAAACACAAAAAAACAAGGAAACCTGAAAACTCACACCACCCACAATGAAGACTGCTAACCCAGTGCCAGAATCTGGGAAGACTTTCCAGTAAATAAAAAAAATATATAATCTATTTTTTAAAAAACTAACATCCCTCAAAGAAATGCAGCTAATCTTTTAATGTAGAAACAAATATTTATCAAAATTAGTTCTAAAATTAATACTGGATGCTGAAACTGATAAGATAGTTTATTTAGAGATGATAAATATTTAGGATGTTGCTAAAGAAAAATAGAAAACCCAGTAAAGAAACATACGAAAATAACGGAATAATTAGAGACACAACATTCTTGAATAAGAATACTCAGTGTTGCTACTGAAAGTAGTCTGTAAATTCAATGATCTCCTTATCAAAGTCTCAACAAGGTTTTGTTTTAATTTTGTCTTGTTTTGTTTTGGAAGGTGGAAAAAGATTCTAGGCTGTATTTGAAAGAATCATCAAATGGAAGTGCCAAGAAAATACTGACAAGGAAGACTTCCCCTATCAGATTTTAAAATTTATCACGAAACTACAATAGTTTTAAATTTAGTAATAGCACAGAAACAGAATCAATGGAATAGGGTAGAAAGTATATAAATAAGAAATTTAATATATGATTAAATGAGACATTTTAAACAAAACAAAACAAAATTGAGCTCTACCTCCATCCTTACACTAAATAGAATTCTAGGCAAATCAAGGATTTAAATGATTAAAAATGAGAAAATGTCTTTCGAGCATGTTATGATAAACCAGAAATCAATGAGCAAAGATGGATAAACTTGATTCTCTATAAGTTTTAAATTTCTGCGTGGAATAAAGGAGTAGGAGGAGGAAGAAGAAGAGAAAATCCTGCCATAAACCAATATCTACGGGTATCAGGTAAGACACCATTCTTTGGAGACTTAAATTCATTTGGCTTAAGCCCCTATTCCAGATCTTGTGAGACCCTCCATCGCCTGTCCAGGATTTCTAAACACACCCAGGGGCTCCCCTTCTCATGGCCATGCCTCACCTTTCTCAAAGAATCCTTGATCTAAATCCACACATATCTCTCTTTCCTTTGCATGTCAACTCAGTTACTTTTCTTTGCTCTCCCCAAAATCTCAGATAAAAGATAATTCACGTTTAACAAAATCTATTGAAGGTTTAGCATGAGAAGAGATATACCCACAATATCAAATTGAATACTGGATGGTTTTGTCCTAAATACTCCTTTACACACTCTACTACATGGAATAAATCATTAACAATATTTTTCTGCAGACTTCAGCCCCCTGCTACGTCATCGAGCCCCTTCTCTCATAGTATTTCTTTTCATCTCCTATATCCTCACTTCTCTGCTTTTTCTAACTCCCCAAATTTCTATTTTATTGTTAAATATGACATGCATTAGAAAAATGCATAAAAGTTAAATAGCAAACACCTAGGTCAAGAAAGACAACATCAGAGCCAGCACTGATGGCCTAGTGGTTAAAGTTTGGTGCTCTCACTGCTTCGGCAGCCCAGGTTCATTTCCTGGTCCCAGAACCATACCACTTGTCTGTCAGTAGCCATGCTGTGGTGGCAGCTCACATAGAAGAACTAGAAGGACTTACAACTAGGATATATAACCGTGTACTTGAGCTTTGGGGAGGAAACAAAAAAAAAAAAAAAGAGGAAGATTGGCAACAGATGTTAGCTCAGGGCAAATCTTTAAAAAAAAGACAACATCATTACCACCCTAAAATCCTTGTCACACACACACAGACACATACACACCCTTCCCCATCACAGCCACCACTGCATCTGCTAGAAACAACCAATATTCTAGGATTGTTACTAATCACGTCCTTGTTTTTCTTTATAGTTATATGACCTAAGCATGCATCCCTAAACTATATAATTTAGCTTCTTTTTGAACTTCTTATACATGAAATAAGACTGAATACATTCTTTTGTGTCTTGCTTTTCTTGCCCGACACACGTTGTTATGATTTATCCATGCTGGAACATGTAGTTTTACCATGTTCATGTTCGTAGCTGTATAGTTTTCCATATCACAATTTATTTATCTATTCTATGTTGATTGCTATTTGAGTTGTTTCCACCTTGGGGAAATTATAAACAAGGCTTCAATGAACATTATTGTATATACGTATACATATTGTATACACACAATAATATATATATACAGTGTATATTATATATATACAATAATATATATATGTCTTGATATACACAAACATGCATTTTTCTAGGAATAAATATATATTCTTAATAGGAATATTTCTAGGAATAAATATATATATCTGGGTCATAGGATATGCATGTCTACACTAGGAACACTATACCAAGCACTTTTCCAAAAAGGTTGTACAGTCACATCAGCAATTTATATGAATTCCTGATATTCCACATCCTCAAAAACATTTGGTGGAAGCAAACATCTGATAGGGGTGTTTTTATTGATGTTTTAATTTACGTTTCTCTGATTACCAATTGGGTTTTAGGAAATTTATATGTATTTATTGGCCATTTGGATCTCTTCTTTTCATGAAGTGTCTGTTCAAATCTTTTGTACATTTTTTATTGGTCGTCTGCCTTTTTTCTCTCAATTTGTAGGAAGTCTTTATATAAACTGAACACTAATCCTTCATGAATTATATGTGCTGTAAAAATCTTCTCCTACTTTTCTCTCTGCTTCTTGCATCTTTTGTTAAATATTTGCCAGCAGTCCACTGAGTTTAGCTGTCCCATTGTTTCACTGTTTTCATACAAACTGCACCCTCACTGTTTATAACCTAAGTGATTTCTTAAGGTGCTCTCCTAAGCAAAATTAATTTCCCACTTAAAATATCCTCATGACAGGTGTTAACGTATTAAAAATTTACCCCATTATACAAGGTTAAAAGACATAGGACAAATTTTTTTAAATGTAATTCATATGAGAGACAGTTAATATTCCTAGTAGACAAAAAAGAAAAAGCTTATATGAAACCATAAGAAAAAAGACAATTTTTAAATCAGAGAAAAATATGAACAGGCAATTCATAAAAGAAAAAACACCAAAGGTCAAAAAACGTACGATGTCTGTTTAATACCATTAGTGAAACAAGTGCAAGTGAATATAATTTGATGTAAACATTCATCTCTAAGATGGACAGCATGAAAAAGCTTGACCAAACTCTGTACTTGTGCAAGCCTGAGAAATGGAGTCGCTCATGAACAGTTATTGGAAATATAAATTTGTTTGAACTTGCTGGAAAACCATTTGACAATGTGTCCAAAAATAAATATCACGTGCATACCCTTTGAATCTAAAATCCACCTTCTTAAAATTTACCGTAAAGAGATATTTGCTTAAATATGAAAAGACAGATGCAGAAGGCTCTTCACTGCAGCCTTCCGAATAGGAACGAGGAGTGAAATGCCTAGAAGCGCCACAGGCTGGTGGATGGCTCCCCAGGGCTATGCTTGCATTGTCCAATGAGTAGTTTTCGAAAGAATGCCCAGTAGGCTGGATATTTGTTTGTCCAACACATGGCTGATTTTTGTGTAATCTGAGTTTATTGTCTTCATTTAAAAATTAGTAGATTTCACTTAAAAATATTGAGTTAGGACTTCCCTAGAAAAATCAGATTCAGCAACTCTGAGCCACTTATATTTCCACCTGATGACGATCAGCAGGAATTGAATACAAGCTCCCCACACTTTGCCATTTTCTTCTACCAGTCCCGGCTCACTCATTTATGTTACCTGCCTGATACCTGTGCCATTTTAGTTTACAACCCCCAGGCTAATAATTCATTAAATCCTGCCAAGGGCTCTGATCTGCCAAGGATTTGACTTTTTCACCCTTTAAAAATAACTCCTTTTTCCTAATTACAAAAGTAAAGCATACTCACTGTAGAAAATTTAAAAGCACAGAAATGCATAAAAAAGAAACAAATATCAGTAATATCATCCCCTTCTAAAAATAACTCTTATGGAATTTGTGTATATATTCTTTTAATTCTTTTGTCCATGTATATACAATCTTACATAAAGTTGAAATCATGTGTCGTATTCTGGTATTTTCCAGAGTTGCATGTCCACGGTATTTCATCATAACAGTTTTCCATCATTTTTAATGACTGCATAATATTCCATGGTATGGATATAAAATAATTTACACAGCTAGTCTTCTAATGTTGGACATTTGATTACATCCTTTGTGTTTTGGAGGGGGGGTGTTTTTGTTTTTGTTTTTGTTTTTTTACTGTAATAAATAATGCCGGAATGAAGATCTTTTACTATAGTTTAGCTCATTTCTGTATTATCTGTATGAGAGATTCCCAGAAACAGAACTTCTGGATCAAAGCATGTGAGCATTTTTAAGCCCCTTGGTATATAGAGGATTATTAAATTTCTTTCCTAAGGGTTAGTTGGATCAATTTATATTCTCAAAATAGGAGAAAGGTCCCTTCTCAAGTTTTTATGTTTTCCCCCAGATATAGATACTTTGGGGCCACTTTTACCATGAAAGTTTCTAAAGTCAGTTTAATTCTATTGATTCGGGTCATTTTCCATATCAGTTAATACGTTCATAACTTCTGTCAAGCAAGGCCTTGCTAGACTGTAGAAAAAACACAGGCAGAATTGATTCAAAGAAACCAATATCATTTCTAAGGTCAAGTCTGAAACTGCTCAAGAATGTAAAGATGAAAATGAAAATGTGCCTAAACACTAACCTTGACCTCACTGTCCTCCCCTGCAATTCCTTACTGTGTGAAGACCAGAGGGCTATTTCCCAAGGAACAAAATTGCTGAAGACTTCCCTGCCACTTGGCTGCGTCAACCAGAGGGAAAAGGGGTTACAAAGCACTCCACTCTCAAAGACGGTTACCTCCAGATGTGTCAGCCCCGGGAACCAGGGCTCCCCCCCAAGATGTGGTCCCCTGGGAGTCAAGGGATGGGAGAGCTTGGAGTACACAGCTGCAGATGATGAGGTCATCAGCACAATTTGGGGAATGGATGAGTTCACTGGGGAAAGAAAAAAATGTCACTTTTCTTTTTTCTTGTTTGAAGTCACTAAGCTTCAGGGTTCAGGAGGGAATTGTTGCTCTGACTTTATTCTCGGGGAGGCGGGTGGCGGCCTGCCAGAGGCAGCTGCACACGGGGTCATTTGCATTGCATGCAGTCTCTGGTTTTAGAGGGAAGCTCTTCCTTTCCTTAGATCATCTGCTTCTTTAGAGTCAGGGCCACTGCCTCACACAGATTGTATTCGCCCTTTAATCTTTTCCCCACCCCTCCCTCTCCCTGACTTACTCCGTGCAGTTTAACAAGCTTCCCAGACAGGTCCAGCAGGCTCATCCCGATGGCTTTGAAAGCCAGCTGGCGGACAAAGGAGGAATTATTTCATACACTCACGGCTGGGTGTAGGAGAGAGGACTTTGTGGATTGCATGGGTCCCATTACCCAGCTCACTCTCTCTCTTGCAGTCCACACCTAGGTGCTAACACCTCGGAACCTGGACCTGGGCGGGGTCTGACCTCCTGAAGCACAATGAAGATTGCTGAACTTTCCACTGGTTCTGGCAACTCTGATGGGGGCCCTTAGGGAGCAGTTTCCCAGAAGGAGGAGCAAATTCTCTTTTGTGTATGGGCACATTCTTGAAGTTTCACCAAGGTGATGCCGGGCTAAAAGGGATGGGGATCTGGTTTTCCAGTGTGGGGAAAGTTGCTTTCAGTGAAATGAGGCACCTCCTTTCTTTTGGATGGTGCAGGGAAAAGAAAGCAGCAAAGAGTGTAACAGAAGGTAGCCTAGGCAGAGGACAGGGGCGCGTGGCCTTTTTTCTGAGGAGAAAAGCTCGTTTCTAGCCAGTTGCATTGCTTATTAACTGACAAGAAGGTTTCAGGTGTCATTTTATTTTTTATCTCTCCAGTTAGAGATGATTTCAGCCATTACTTTAGAAATGATACCAAATGGAGAGTAAGTGGTCCATTCCAACTTCATCTTTAAAACTCAGACTGGATAGAGGTCATGTACCATGAACGAATAAAAAGAACAACCAGAGAGGCATAATAGTCACTGTTGAGCATCTCTGCCATGGGATAGGCACCATATACTACTAAGCCCAAAAATGTTCTTCCTATCCTCAGAGAATCTAGCAATCAATAAAGTAGAGAGCTGCTTAATAATATCGAATGGACTTTGCTTCTCACCAGTGGCATTTGGGAGGTCTTGATTCTTATTATTAATGTCACTATGAAGCATCTTGAGGATGTTTTAAATTTTTAATCATTTAAGGTGAGAGCACATCTATTATCTGGAATCCAAATAACCAGTATCCTCAATATTTTCACCAACAATTCCCTTTGATAATAAAGAGGCAAAAGAGAAAAAAAAGTAACATCGGATTCTTAAAAAAATAATGTGTCAAGGACTATCATAATCTGCCAAGCATTTTGATATTTAGTTCTCATAGTGATGATATGAGATGCTTCAAGTAAGAAAGAAAAGTACCTTTAATTACCAACCATCCATACTAGATACCAGTTACTTCCTCATACCTTATTTTGTTTAATCTTCATAATAACCTCACAATGTATTTTTTCCCCATTTCATAGACTAGCCTCTGGGTCCACACATTTCAAAACTCGTTTCTCCTCCTCCACTGCCCACATATTTCCAGTGTCAAGCACCATGGGACACTTTCATATTGAGAGCCAACTTCTGGCCCTGCCTCTTTGTGTCATATTGCCAGGCGGGTCAGCACAGTGGGCTGTAGGTGTGTACCCGGAAGCCATTCCTATACCAAGATGTCCAGCAAGAAAGAAACCACACATGGAAGCAACTTTGATCTTCATAAATCTATCTCACTAAACCCAAATTAAATGTATCTCCAGTTCAACTGCTTTGGATCACTCCAACCCCATGCCCCAGGAGGGGAAATATAACCGAGGAGTTGGAACAGAGATAGCAGTCAATTCACTGCGCTGAAAATATCTTACTTTTGCAAATTTTGCAACAAAAATGCAAACGTGAACAAATTGCTAGGATCCCTTTCAGGGCCTCAAAAGGAGCCCAGAAGCTTAGGCTTTATTAGCTTCGTGGTAAATTGGCCTTGCCCTGGGCTCCTGCCATTGTCCAAGGCATTTGGCATTGTCTTCAGAGCTTACTTCATGCTTGTCTGAATAGTCTCGCTGGTAGCCTTAAGGGTTGATTGGACTTTTGGAAACAAAGTCTTTTGGACGCAAGTGTTATAATTCAGGTAATTGGTCAAGCTGTAGAGTCCTCTTTTGAGATGAGACGTGCGGTGGTTTTCTTCTGCAGCTTATTAACTACATCTGAGAACAGTTCTCTAAAACAGGGTCTTTGCCCTGCAAACCACAAAATACAGCCCAGGATTATTCTAAGATCACTCAACAAAGAAGTAGCAGATTCCAGTTTGCATCTCCCAAAATCCAAAGTCCAGACTGTAATTCAGCCAGTTGTCTGTCTCCTTCAAGTGCACACAGAGTGGACCCCAGGGCTGGAATGCCCCTTGGCTGTATCCTCCAGACACTGAGGATTTGCTTATCCTTACGGCTCACAGCTATCATGAGCTGTCTTTGGGGAAGGATTTTGTTTTGCCCAAACTTCATCCCATGGCTTTAATCCCACTGCATTTGTCATCTTCAGCCTCACTGAATACAAAGAAAGAGAGGCTTGAGCCAGCTTGCCAGAGAGGTAAATAGGTTTAAACTTCACCACAGATGGTTTCATCTCTCAGTGCCAGATTTTCATCAACAACTGGTGTAGCTAGTGACATGGCAAACAACCACAGCTAAGTCTGGCTCTTGTCCACCCCTCTGATAACAGAGACCAAGAGGGGGATGGAGGGACAGAAAGGGCCTGATGGTGTAGGGAGGAGGAGGGAAGAGTGAAGTGAGGGATTGAGGGGAAAAAAGAGAGCCATCATGTTATAAGCTGGGAGAAGTATCTTAAGAGAACAAGTTTGGGAATGTAAGCCTATTGTTTGTCTGGTTTGTTTACTTATTTAATGGCTGCCTCATTCCACAAAGGACTGATGCCCCCTTTTATTAAGAATTAGAGCTATATTCATTCTCTTCTCTGAGTTTATAGAGAGGGAAAAGGTAACATTTAAAAACTATTCATTGCTTTCAAATTTCATTCTTTCTCTCTGCCTATGTAGTCAACCCCTACACTCCCACTATTCTTAATTTCTTTTCCTCAAAAACACGGCAATTACAGCAAGTATGCGTCTGCCATTGCTGTATGGCCACACCTCAGCAGTTGATTAGAATGGGGAGAAAAAGAGAGATGGGATCACAAAAAAAGAAAGAAAAACGGGAAAACATGACTTGGCCTGTAATCTCTGGGAACTTGCCAGAATCCTTTTCTAGCAAACCAATTCCATTCCATGGTGTGTGCGTGTGAGCGTGTGTGTGTGTGTGTGTGTGTGTGTGTGCTGCACATCTCTAAGCCTGGGTGAGCACAGAACACTCAGATCTCCATGAATTGCTGAGATATATGAGGCAGAAGTGCTGCTGGCAGCGGTCATGGTCCCACCGATTATCAAAGAATTGCTCTCCTGACCAGGTTTTGTGCTAAACACACCAGAGGAAGAAAGGAAGGGCTGATGACTGCTTGTTTGGCACGTCTTTGTAGTCCAGGCCTTTTCTTCCCCTGAGGTGGTTGTTGTTGTTAACCGGGGTTGTGTGAAACCCCTTCTGTGCAGAAACTGGAGCTTCCGCTTTGAAGCCAGAGTGTCTTTGTTCTTCACCTAAGTTGGTGCCATTTTCAACAGGAACATTTGTATTGAAGTCTGGTCAATGCCTGCCACCCAGAATTCAGTGAGGCTGTTCGCCAGGTGGGAAAACACAGCGATGGTGGGGCCAGACGGGACAGTTGTGGGTTGAGGGAAGAGCAGAGACGGGGAGGAGTCGCCTGCGTATAAAAATACAGAATAAGACACTGCAAACTTTGGCTTGGATTGGTGGGTCAGAGTTCATAGTTCTCCTCTGGGATTTGAATGCTCCAAAAGAGTGTTTGGGGCCAGGGAAGAAGAGGGTAGAAAGGCAAGTGGGATGTATTATTGGATTACAGGAAAAAAAAAAAAGGGAGTCAAGGGTAGAAGTTTATGAAATATAATTCTAACAGAACCCCTTGATAACTGGCATTGAGACCAGAAATGGTTTTAGTAGGCACTAACATAGAAAGCAGTAGTTTCTGTTTCCCCAAAATACTTATTCCAATTTCACCTTTTGAAATTTATATTCAAAATTTTAATTTAGAAAACAATTCAAATGTGTTAAATACTAAATTTCTAATGCACCAGAGTAAAGTAAATTTCCATCTCATCCAGAGTTAGGTTTCAAGGTTGGCAAATATTGCCTATTAGTAAAATTGGCTTTAATACCCCTAAATCTCCCATTAATTACACACATCCCTGAATAAAAATTCTTATCCATGCTAAAGTCGGAGAACC
The DNA here is from genome assembly GCF_037783145.1 of Equus przewalskii. Taxonomy (NCBI): domain Eukaryota; kingdom Metazoa; phylum Chordata; class Mammalia; order Perissodactyla; family Equidae; genus Equus; species Equus przewalskii. Next base: position 37,623,653 of record NC_091852.1, read on the forward strand.
ACTGACCTAAAGGGAGAAACAAAAAAAGAAAGACTGGGGTAGCGTGTTGTTTTTCCCATAACAGCACTATCCAGTGCAGCTGTGACTGGAGCAGGAGCGGAGATCTCCACAGTGCTTGGCGATAGGAGTTACTCCTGTCCCTTTCAGCATGGAGCCCTGGTACCTTAATGCACGTTTTGATCTGTTTGTTGTTGGGACGATTAAGCTAGATAGTGTAGTTCCTTCTTATGGCGGGGAGTTGCCCCTAATGTCGCCATGTCAACTTGCTCCTAATTCAACTCCACTGTATATAAATCATTCTCTTGTTGGCTCAGCCCTACCATTAATTAGCAGGTGAACTCAGGCAACTAACTTAAGCTCTCAGCGCTTCCATGTGTCAGTGGACTAGATGGCTTCTAAATCCCATCCAGCGCTAACAGTCCACGCTGCTACAGTTACAACCTCATGTTTGGACTGATGGCATTGCACTGCGCTTTAACTGTACGGCATATTGTAGGTCAGTGACAGGGTCACTTAAGTAGGGAGAGATCATCAGCCTATGGGACAGCCAACTTGGCTCCATTTTGGAGCCAGAAGTTGCTCCTCACACTCTGATTGGACACCTGCAATCCTGGACCTTGGGCCTCAGTGAGTACCAAGTAAAAATGGGCAAAGACAAGATCCCTAACTGGAAAAAAAAGTCCATCTCAACCCAAGCTCTGGGGCAATGGCACTTCATTGTTCATTTTTGGGAGGATGACCTGTGGTAGGTATGCATTAGCAGACCCGTAACGTGGTACTCCCTCAAACCAATATTCTTTGAATATTTGTTCAACATGTATTTAGAGTAGTTGAAAAAAAAATTTTCTAGTAACAAAAAATTGTGTTCAGAAATAGATTCATACTACTAATTTACTCTCGTTGGCTGCATTGGACTCAATATACAAAAGAAAAACCAACAAAATATATTGGGAAGCAGATTCAGAGTTTAAAGACAAAGAACTTAAAAATATTTTAAACATGGATGTAATAAGCTTTTAAATGCCACAAATTATTGCTTACATCTTTTGAACTACAAATGAAGAAGCCCCAGAGGCATCTCTCAAGGGAAATCAGCAAATGGCATTGGCTGGAGAAGCACACACAGTAGCTAACGGACAATAAAGCCAGCACAGTTGAATTGCTGAATGCTTGCCGGATGAAAAGGCAGTAAAAAGAGTTCACAGCACTACCACTTTCCAACAATACAGCAACTTGTTGAATTAAAGATTTGACGGGAAACACAAAGACTGAGTTGCTCTGCAGAATTGTACTTTTGCCTTATATGGAAGAATCTACAAACTTGAGTATTTTGCTTGTATTTGTCCAACAGCAGCACCAACTAATCATTAAAGAAGATGATCTTTTGCGTGAATCCTTGATAATGAACAAGAATAGTGCTGAAATATTCAGTGTTCAATATCTTTTTTTAAGTGTATTGATTAATCCTGGAACAGCCAAGTTGACCTTGCGCTGATGTGTTACAAAAGCAACGGCGGATAAAACTGCTGACACTGGGCCGGAATCATGGCTGAGCACCAAATTGTGCCAGGAGTCATTGTATTCTTCACCACCACACACTTAAGGTAAAAATAGACACTTGTTTCACTTAAGATCATGCTTGATGAAACGGTAGACATTTTTTATCCAACTTGACCCTTCAATACACATTTCTTTTTAACTCCGTGTAGCAAAATGTGAAGTAGACACAAAGCCCTTCTGCATATTGAAGTGCGAGGATTTACTGCTACAGGTACTTGAAAAAATGCACTTGTGTGATTGAGCTGCAAGCTGAACTACTCACTTTTTTCATTGAATTCCATTTTGACTTTAAAAAATGACTTACGTAAAAACTATGGCTATTTAGACTTGGGTATTTGGCCAACATTTTCTGGAAAATGAATAAAGTAAGCCTGCCACCTTAAAGAAAACAACTGACACTATTTGTTGCCAGTGATGCAAGTTGAACTTTCAAACAAAACTTAGAATTTTGGTCAACATTCACCATGAGCTTTACAGGTTCCTAGTGCTTATAGAGTCTTCCGAGGTGGTCAGCAGTGATATTAATGAATTTTTAAATTTTTTATGTTTATTTATGATGTATTATTATATTTATATTATGTTTATATTATGATTTGATGTTTTATAATGAAATGCATCTGTGGTTTACTCAGTGAACCAATATTTTCCAAATGACTAATACTTGATCTTACAAAATCATGCCTGGTTAAAAGATCCATTCAAAGGGCAAGGTAGACTAATAAATTTTTAGGTGACAGAACACAAAAAGTTTATTGATCAGTTTCAGGTTCCACATTGCAACTAACTTTTAAGAAACTACCACTTGTCAAGTTCTGGTGTGGTGTCAAAGAAGAATACCCACAACTGCCTGAAAAGGCTATGAAAATGCCCTGCTCTTTTCCAACCACATAACGTGTGAGGCTGGATTTCCTTCATGTGCTTCAACCAAACACCATATCGCAGCAGGTTGAATGCAGAAAACAGATATGAGAAGCCAGCTTCTACTAAGCCAGACATGGAGACTTGTGAAGATATAAAACAATGGCACTCTTTTCATTAAATTTTTTGTGAAAGAAAAATAACGATGATACAGTTATTTTCATAAAAATATGTTATTTATGTTAGCATGTAATTGGTTTATTATTTTTAATTAATTAATAAATCTTTTTTAAATTTCTGTTTTAATTTCTAATACTATATAAATAAATATACCTATTAATAAATAAATTATTAAATAACCAATCATTACAATTAATTTTAGTAATTAATAATTAAACATTAAATTACATATATATATAAAAATTCCTCATAAACAAAAGCCTTCTGGGATCTTCAATAATATTCAGGAGAAGAAAGGAGTCCTAGGACCAAAATATTTTGAGAACTCCTGACTTGCACTATTATATCACTGTATTTCACTCATTTATTCCCCTCTCTCTCTCACTATACTGAACTCTTTGGGGTAAAAACACTGTAGCTTATTTGAATCCGAAACTATCTGCAGTGCATAGTAGTTAGCAGATACTAAGTAAATATTCACTGAAGGAATGAATGAATACATTATTAGTGTCTGAAATTTTCCTGCATTCTGTAACGTCAGCCTTGGTCTCACTGACCAAGAAAAACTCCAGCAATTGCAATGCCCAAGTTGTGGAGAAAAACATAAAGGAAAGACCACACGTTCTTTCATATGTCTTCTAGGATCATCCGTTACTTACGAAAGACCACACGTTCTTTCATATGTCTTCTAGGATCATCCATTACTTACCTCTCCAGCCTCACCTCCACCACTCCCTGCCTCACGCTTCATGGTTCAGTAGCATCAAATTGCTACTAAATGACACTCTTCATCGTTGTCCCCAGCACCTGGAATCTATTCAGATACACACTCTTCACAGTTCTAACACTGAACTTTGAAGATTCAGATCAGGCTAGAGAAGGAGACATCTCTCTATTCTCTGTGCTACTGGAATATTCTATGTATATCGTTTGCATTGTGCATGCAACATTTTGTCAATAATTATCTTTGCGACTGTCTTCTTTTCTAGACTGTCAGCTCACACATTTTTGTATCTTCAGTACCCACACAGAGTCTGACACTCAATGAGTACTTAATAAATATTAATTAGACTGAACTGAAATGCTCCCTATCCATGATGTTAAAGCGGGTATAAGCCATGCAAAGCCCATTCAACTTCACTTACTTTTATTGAGCACTTATGTGTGCCAGCCACTACGGCGGGCATTGGGGATTACAAATATTTATATCCGTGACTGCAGGCCAATGAGGGGGAGAGAGAGAGAGTGCTATAAATGGCAGCATATAGTAAGCAAGCAACCTACACATGTTTCTGCAGAGCCCAGGGGAAGCACATTCCTTCAACAAATATTTAGAACATCTTCTATGTGGCAAGACATCATACAAGACACTAATGGAAGCATGTGCCCTCAGTGAACTTAAAGTCTCGTGAAGGAGACAGGCATTAAACAAATGTCACACAAATGAGTATGTAATTACAAATGGTGAGCAGGGCCAAGGAGCAAAAACAGTGAAAAGATACCATTATCAGGGACCTAATTTAGATTAGGGAGAGAAAAGGGATCAGAGTAGGTGTTTCTGAAAAAGTGACTTAAATGTGCCAGAGTGGAGACATGTGTAGGATTGAACCACAGAAGGAGTACTGAGAAAAGCACCCCATGCAGTGGGAAGGGTGGTTAATTTGGCTGGGGTGAAAGGCTTGATGTGAAAGTAGGCATTTGCCAGTTTTGCCAGGCTGGAAAGGCAGACAGCAAGGGCTGGAGGGACAAGAGAGTGATGGCATGGCACAGCACAGAGACTTGAAGAAGCCCGAGTTAAGTTTGGATATTTCATTTTCATCTTGTGATATGCAGAAATGCGATTCTGGGTGGTCTGTAATCATCTCATATAAGCCCTCACAAGATAAATGGAGCCTGTTTCTTCAAGTAACTACTGCAAGGAGAAAAGTTTTCTTCAGATATATTTCTCCATCAGCATTTTCCCCATAGGCACCTAAAAACTTGATTTACCATAAATGTTTCACCCAGAATACACACACAGCAATACAAATGTGGCATATTTAAATGCACTCCTCAGAGAAATTTGCTAGCAGTGATCACAAACCATAAATAAAAGAAAAAATAGCTCAGCTATGGTTATTTCCAGAATGAGTAGATAGACCCTTACTCAGGCTCCTGTTGGAAGCTGAAACATAACTCAAGAGAAACGTGGCACTGTTATGGGAACACCCATCCTGGAGTTGGGACCAACTCCTACTTAAGGGTTGGCCCCTCAGTTGGGAGGAATATTAACAAAGCCCCATGGATTTCTTTAGCTGATTTGTTGGATGCAGGAGGGAGGAAACGGGGGCTGGCCAATCAGCAACATCAGCCCAGTTGGGTAATCGAGGTACGTGCCTAAGTTGAAACCCCAGCTCAACCATCCACTAGTTCTGTGACCTTGGTTAGGTTGTTTGAGCCATCTGTCACTCATATCCTCCTCCGTAAAATGAAGTAATACTATTTCATAGACTGTTGTGAGCATTGAACGAGATAACGTAAGTCAATGCTCAGCAAAGCATTCATTGAATATCGCCTATTATTGTCATAACTGCCCACAACCACTCAATCAGCCAAGAATGTTCCCGAGTTTCACCATGCCAGGCCTCAAGACCAGCTTAACGGCCTCTTTTATCCCAATCTGTGACCACTTGTGTGACATCTTACGGACACAGCTTTTGTAATGAATCACCTTGTTTTAAGTCTTTTTGCAGATAACACTCATTTTATGAAATCCTAGCCAACGAGCCATGCAAGAAAACTGCTTGGTTTTTTTCCCCTTCCTTATTGCTCATAACCTCTATAACCCGTAAAAATATTCTAAGAAAGCCCTCTCTATTAAAATCTAAAACAAGGTTCTAAAAGAGCCTTCTCTTCACAGAATTTGCCCACTGCTTCCTTTCCTGCTCTGAACAGACGCTGCAGTTTTGAGAATGGCGGTTCCCCCATCCTGTCACTCACTCACACCCCCAGTGCCGAGGCTCCCAAGTCCCCATCCGGACCTGAGCACTTTCACAACTCCTCATTTCACATCCAGCAACACCTTGAAACCCAACGCCTGCCACACTCACCCTGAGACTGGGCAAAGCATGAAGTAATCACAGACTCGACTGTTTTTCCGACCACAAGCCCCCTCAAAGTCAAATGTGTCCATGAGCGAAAAGTGACTCTTTCTTACCTAATCCACAGTGGAACAAGGATCAATAGAAACCACATCAAGATTGTGTTTGGTAAGAAATAAGAAAGACTTTCAAAAGGATACATTTGGTTTAAGCATGCCTGAAATATGAAATAAGTAAAATAACACCCTTGACCTTTGCATAGGACCTTTCATAGGAATATCTCAGTGCCTCAAATGAAAGAAAGTACTTAGAACCTTGAAACACTTTTTAAAACCTGCAGACAGCTTAATTTAAGGGGTCTTGTGAACAGTTCATGTCAGGGGTTTCTAGCAAGTGTTACTTCTTCCTGAATTCCAAGAACCAAGGACTCTGAAGTTTGCATTCACACAGGATGAACAAACCCACCACAGCATTAAAAGAGAGAGAGTACTGGTGTGGTTTTCCTTGAGAGACAGGTTTCACACACACCCAGACCCAGTATCTGGCAAGATGGCAGAAAGGCAGGTGGCCTACATGGTTAGGGCTGCACTAACATCGCATAAAAAACCTAAAGCCAGCGCTGGCAACTGGAAAAGTAATTTATGACGGTAAACAAATGGCTCTTAAAAAAGGTCTGTCAGGTGATAGAAAGCAGTGACAAAAGACAGACATTTGGTTAATAGCATTTAAAGAAGACAAGAAAAGATGAGCAGAATCAGCACAAAGGAGGTTCTTGTGCACCTGAAGGGTGCCACGTGACAGGGTTTATAAGTCATGAGAGGGAAGAGGAACCTGAAAGAAGGTTGTCACCACACTCCCATTGCTGTGGGGCTGCTTCAGTCCCACCTCCATGAGAACAGTCGACATAAGCTCTCCAGGTGTAGAACGTGTCCTGGAACGGGCAAAACTTGAGGTTTTATGAGAAGTTGACTTTGGCATTAGAAAGAGGTGAAAAAAGTCCTGTGTTATAGCCGCTAAACATACATGTGATTCTCGGGGATCCCTCCAAAACAGCTGCTGCTGCTAAAGGCGAGAAGACAATGCCCAAAATTTTAACAAGCGCTTGCTATCCTGATTTGCCTTGGTACTTGACTTTACTATCTTTTAAAAAAGAGCCTTCTTATTTTTGTGATTGTAAAAATAACACCTGTGAATTGCAAAACTAAGGGACTCAGAGTGAATGTTGAATCCAGTCAGACACGGATGTCAGTCTCAATAACTGTACTGAGTATGGTGCAAAAGCAAATGCTTCCACAAATTATTCTTAAAAGATTAGATATAAAATGTAAAAAAATAATAATAATTATGGTAATAATCGAATTTTGAAACTTACTCCTAACCCCTCAAATTATATTTTCAAATATTGGGAAATAAGAAGGGAAGAGAGCATAAAAAAATAAGAATATTAAATTCTTTGTCAAAAATAAGAGGTCTCAAAGATTCATGTTTATTTTTGACTTTAATAATTAAAGAGATATTGCTCAAATAACAGGTTTTTTTAACCTAAAAAGAAATAAAATTAAAATAGAAAATGAACTTTTCAGAGCACTGTAAAAGATGAAAGTAAGTATATTACACTCTCTATGAGGGGAAAAACTGGAAACAACAAAGAAGCCTAGAGAGAATAATTAAAATATGATATTAGAAGTAAAATCAAAATAGTTATATCAGGGGCTGGCCCCATGGTGTGGTAGTTTATTTCGGTACACTTTCGGTATACAATTTCGGTAGTTAATTTCGGCACACTTTGCTTTAGCAGCCCAGGTTCACAGATTTGGATCCTGGGAGTGGACCTACACCACTCCTCAGCCTTGATGTGGTGGTGACCCACATATAAAATAGAGGAAGACTGGCATAGATGTTAGCTCAGACCTAATCTTCCTCAAGCAAAAAAAGAGGAAGATTGGCAACAGACATTAGCTCAGGGTGAATCTTCCTCATGCATACACAAAAAAAGTTACATCAATAAATGGATTGAACTTCCCTATTAAAATGCAGAGAATTTTAAAATAAACTTAAGGACAGTTTATTAAAAGTGATAAACTTAAATCAAATAGATACAAAAATATTCAACGTATTTCCTCCTCCCCCAAAAACCAGGTGTCACAATACTAATATAGTCAAAAGGAAAATTCAAGTCAATAAGCATGAGACAAAAGTATAATTTCATGTTGTTAATTGGTTCAGTTCTTAACAAAGATATGAATCAACAAATTTCATCCACCCAAAACTCATTGCATCCAAATGTACAAAGGGAAAGTGTTTGAAATATGAGGGGAAAGTGACAGAAATAAAATAGAATTGGTAAATGAAAAGAACCCTCTTGGTTTTAAACAGATCAATAATACCAAAGATAGATAGGGACTTAGAGGAGCTGAAAAATAACAATTAATATGAGTGATTTGCTCATAATATATCTATAGATATATATCTCAAACATGGCAGTCTATAGATAACACTTTTTGGTTCCCATGAAACATTAACAAAAACAAAAGTGTGTGTATGTATAAAATGTGTGTAAAGACATATATTTATGAATATATGTAAATGACATAAGATACAAATTATTGAGAACTGTGTTATAAATGCAATTCTTTCAATGGGAAGAATGAGAAGACTCAGAATAAAGTTATTTTCCTGCAGAAAGTTTAAAAATCATTTTTAATAGAAGAAAATGCGTAGCTATAGCAAACATACCTGGAGCAAATCTAGCCTTTGATTATGGGATGAGCTGAAGGAAAGCCTTTCCCTGTGTCTTCCAGGACTGCCATTGGCCCAGGACTCCTTAGACGCACTTAGCAATGTTATCACCTTTATTGGACCACTTTTCCTTTTTTTCTTGTACTATTTCCATCAGTAAGCCGATGACTTCAGCTGTCACCCTTGTAGTGCCAGGCTATTGTTTTTGTCTGCCAGCACCTCCTTCGACCTTTTTCTGGTAACAGACCTACCCCTGAGGTAGAGGGTCCCTGACCCAGGCTGGGCCACTGAGACTCCCTCAGCCCACTCCAGCCCCCGACCCAACCCTCATGACAGCCCCAAGGAATGAGCACTAATCCAAAATGGGTGGGTGATCACCCAAGCGAGGAAGCCTGCCAGCTCCTCGTGTTTGCTCCTGGTCCTGAGCTCTTACCGTTCAGCCATTACTCTAAGTCTGTGATGTCCCGAAGACCCTCCCAATAAATATTTTTGTCATTGTTGTTGCTCAAGTTAGCCTGAGTCCATTTCTGATACTTACAGGGGAGGGGAAAAAAAAAAACCCTTCATTGGTAGACCCATTTTTTAATGATAAATCACAAGCCATTCAAACAAAACAAGAGGTTTTTCTTCTTCTATTTGCTATTGCAGTCTTAGTACCTGATATCAGTGGTGCCTGGGGCAGTCAGTCTAATGCAAAATGCGCTTCCTAAATAATGCATCATATTGTATCCGGATTGCCTCAGGAAAATGTGTGCTGTAAGAGAAATGCTGGCACTAGAAGAACAGGATGGCCTGTCCGAAATTAAACTTAATTTTGGTTTCTTTCTCTGTCTCTTCTCCCAAATAGGAGCCGGAGAACAGCCTTAGTCTTCCTTGGAAAATGAATCTCTTCTAAGGCAAGAAGTTGAGGTTAGGGGGAGTTGGGGAATAGGCATATTTAAGAGGCTGGCGTTATACAAATCTTGGCCTCCATGAGGTAATAAGGCTCTACTGTCTTTATCAGAGAAGGGAGAATTATCAAGTGTTTCTGTTAATGTGTCAAAAAAGGAGCATTCGTTTTTAATTTTATGACACACACAGACCATGATAATATTTGAATGCACATTGGGGTAAAAAAAGAGATTGATCAAAGCCTGAAGCACTGGCCCAGGGGCTCCAGCTGCCCCGAGGGCTGAGAAGATCAATTTCTCAGAACCCTCCCTTGTCTTCGTTAGCTGTGCAAGATCTATGACTTTCTCTTCTAGACAGAGGGATCTGAGTGCACAGCCAGGAAGGGCTGGAAGGGCATGGCTTCAGACACTTAGACCCACAGAATTACATCCTCCCTCCATAGCCATTGACCTCTAGCTGTGGCTTCCAAAGCCAGTGTGGCCAGTGTTGGCCACTGCACAAGCATTAGAGACCCCGTTTGTCTTAACAGCGCTACCCAGGTCTCTCACTGCACTACTGCTTTCCAGATTACCTTCTCCTGGAGAGTATCTGCTTCAAATTATTGCTCCCCAGGTGTTTTGGGTTCTCTTTCTCCAATCTGAATCACATCTGGCTGTTTCCTGCCCATATTCCTGATCTCAGTCTCCTTTTGTATTGCTTTTCTATCTTCATTGGAACTTTCAACACCTCCCAATTTTGCATCCTCCAAGCATTCTGTTAAGTCAATTATATCCACTTTCAATGAACTCAAAGAAAATGGTTAGCTGGGAATCAGAAGCCCCAGATGTACTTCCTGGGATGACACCACGCAGCTTTAGGCAAGCAATTTGCCGCCTCTGGGTATGATCTGTGGACTGAGGGAACCATTTTCTTAGCTCTCCAACAGAGCAGTAGCTATAAGAAGAAGATTCCCATAATGTTGAGCCTTGCGCTTCCAAAACATATTCAGGAGAAAATTAATTCTAAACAAGGAATTCACTGCAGGCCACCATCATTAAAACCCAAATCTCCAAATCCATCCACTCATGTTCTCCTATTGGTTGTCTCATTGAAATCTCTATAAATTCTGCCTCTTATACTTGTCCACTCGGTCATTGGTGTTTCTGATTTGACTCCTGGAAATAGAACGCTTTTCATGTCATTGATCTATAATTAGACTTGCCTACTCCACTCTACAGTCCTCTGGATTTCTAATTTCCCATCCAACTCTTCTGGCCTCATTAAATAAGTTGCTTCACCTCTCCACAACACACACACACACACACACACACACACACACAAACTATCTCTTCCCAGCTTGTGTTGGGAACATTGAAAACCACTCCAAAAGAGTCTGTACTCCATATTTAGAATGTCCTCAAGCCAGGGATTATTAGATTTAGATTTTATGGCTCAATAGAAAAACAATTATAACAAAGGCAATAGTCGCAAAATTGTTCACTAGAGTTCTAACATCCTATAAAGTTCTAGTTCTGATACTGGATATGGTAAAGTAACTTTACTCAAGTTCATAGAAGATTGGCTCAAGGAAAGGGGCCCATGTCTTTTAATGCCCAGTCACAATTTTAACAGCTTAAATCAACACACACATGTATTATCTCATAATTCTTTAGGTCAGAAGTCCAGGCACAGCTTAACTGGGTTCTCCACCTCAGGGTCTCATCAAGCTGTAATCTAGATGTCTGCCAGAGATGAGGTCTCATCAGAGGTTCAACTGGGGAAAGATCTGCTTCTAAGCTCTCGAGTTGTTGGCAGAATTCATCTACATGCACTTATAGGACTGAGGTCCCCATCTTGCTGGCCGTTGGCTTGGGGCCATTCTCAACTCTGAGAGGCCGCCCAGAGTTCCTTATCATGTGGCTTTTTCCATGGGCCCTCTTATGATATGATAGCTTACTTATTCAAAGCCACTAATGAAGAGACATTTTCTCCTTTTTTTCTGGTTTCATTGAGATATGTAATTGTTATATAACATTGCATAAGTTGAAGGTGTATGACATGTTGATTTGATACACTTATGTACTGCAAAATGATTACCACCACCATATTAGCTAACACCTCCATCCCATCATATAATTACGATTTCTTTTTTGTGGTAAGAACATTTAAAATCTACTTTCTTAGCAACTTTCAAGTATATAATATAATATTATTAGCAATAATCATCATATGGTACATTAGGTCCCAGAACTTGTTCATCTTATAACTGGAAGGAGAGACATTTTCTTTGCCAAAATAAAAGCGTATCATCCTGAGGATCCATTAGGCTTCCTCCATTCTGTTGTCAAATGCTAGATAACTGACCATATGGCCCCTTTTCCCTGAAAACTAGGAAACTCTGAGCCAAATCCGTAGCTTGATCATAACAGCAGTGTTGGCTAGACCCACACATCTCATTTCACATTCCAGGGTACCTCCTTACAAAGAAACTGGTACTACCAAAAAACAGACCTTGGGCATCCTCCAGGCCATCATCTGCTTCTGGCTTTTTCAGCATCTAATCTTTGGGTTATTGTTCAGTTAACAGTCCCCCTTGATGCCCTAGAAACCTCCGCCATGCTCCTATGACTCTGACTTCTTGCCACCACGGATATGATGTCTCTTCTGACAGGTTTACTCTGGCTTGAAAAGCAGTGCTGGGATCTATTTTTTATATTTATTTCATTAAGCAATTGATACATCTTTTGTTGCAGGCCACTTCCCATTCCTTTTGTAAAAGATATTAAATTTCAATAAGTAAATAAAACTCAATATTTTAATTCTAGAACTTCAATATAATGCAAAGTAAAAATCTCTCCTAATATTTTGTAACTTTCTAAATGCATCCATCCCATCTATCATTGCCTTTTCACTTAAAACATATTTCAAGGGTCCGGCTCAGTGGTGCAGTGGTTAAGTTCGCACACTCCGCTTCAGTGGCCCAGGGCTTGCTGATTCGGATCCCAGGTGTGGACTCATACACCGCTTATCAAGCTATGCTGTGGCAGGCATCCCACATATAAAGTAGAGGAAGATGGGCACGGATGTTAGCTCAGGGCCAAACTTCCTCAGCAAAAAAAGAGGAGGATTGGTGGCAGATGTTATCTCAGGGCTAATCTTTCTCAAAAAAAAAAGATATTTCAATATTAATTGGCCATTGAAATAAAACAAGGAGCTCAACTTGTCAATCTAGATTCTCATGTTTTTAGGTAAATTGGTCCCAAACCACTTCCTTCTTTGCTCCAAATGGGGAGATTGAGTCACCACCAAGCCCTTAATCTGCTCATAGTCACTAAATGGCATCTTGGTGAAAAATAGGTCCCTCCAGAACAGGATAGAGAAAGAAAAGCATGGGGAGATGCAGAGGGCCCTAGAGCTTATTAGGTTAATGTGGGATGACTGAGTGGCAACAACCCTTAACCATTTGGAGTTTTAGTGGAGCCAAGATGACCCAGAATCATTTGGAACTCGAGGAAAACGATTTTGAGTACGAGGAGATGGAGTGTTGGTGGCTTAATTCACTTTAACAAAATTAGAAAGTGAGGGAATTGACGAAGGAAAAGTGTTAGTGAAAGATGTTACCTCTGCCGTTGTATACATGAGGACGGGGCAGACAGTGAGGGAAGTAAATTTAGAGACCCCTATTTTTAAATTACTCAGTGGGGTTGAGAGGACCCCAGAACTTTCACATCAGTGGATGGTTTGACAGAGACATCGTTAACATGTATGGTAGAGGGTATGGAGAAGACTGCGTATACTTGCTGGTGAAGTGAACCGAGGGGAAGCCTCCTGTGAGCAGGTGGATGCCCACTGTGTGGAGCAGGTCTCCTTTCAGATATGGGAAGCACAGTGGAAGCCCGCAGCAAGGAGATCTGTTACCCATGTCAGTGTTGGAGCTGGACACTGACTTTAAGAGAAAAAAAGAGCAAGCCTCTTTGAGTAAGTCACCTAGGGCTGGAAGAAACATTGTTTTGTTCTTCTTGAAGCTCTTTGGCACTGCTTCTTTGAGGCTAGGCCAATCTTGAAGATTTTAATAAAATTTCCTGGGTTGGATGGACTTGAACATTCTAGCCAACACATTGGCTGTGCCAAGCTTTTCCTCACTGGCAAGCTGTGCTTATGTTAAGCAATTCTTAATAGTGCCTTCACTGGTAGATTATTAAACTTTAGGTAAATCAACAGTAGCTTTTCATCAAGAAGATCAATGACCCTTGGAACAGGATAATTGCCAAGAACACTTGTATTTCCTGTTCCTGCATCTGTGTGGTCTTTGGACACTGGCACATTTGGCAGGGCACATGATGGAGTATTGAGTGCATGAGACTTACATGTTACTAGACTTGCTCCTGAGTCCGGCTGTGCATGACTAGCTGTGTGATGTTTGGCAACTAACAACTTCATGATTTCTCTCAATCGCCACTGAAAAATGAGAATTAATAAATAAAGAGTGATTAAGAGCTCTTTTTGCATCCAGCACCATACTATATCCTGGTGGGATAGGAGAGGAGGAAAGCTTGGTTAAAGAATTGTGGCTCAGGCCCTTCTTTCAAATGGTCTGTCCTACCTCCCAGGGTTGAAAAATCTCAAATGGTGTGGTTTATATGCTTTGAAAAAGTGTAATATACTATACAAACGCAATTTATTATGGCTTTAATTGAAGAAAACATGCTGCCTCCTGTGGTTAACAATAATCTGTTTTCCTGACAACATGATGCATCCATGTATTTCTCACTAATTCCCCATCCCAAGAAAACGCTTGGCTCTTTAGGTTAGTGACAGCATCCTATAATATCATCACTTGGAGAAATGGACATCATTCTTTCCTTCTTTGTCATTCCTTCTTCTATGTCCAAAACTCTGTCTACCCTCTGCTCTCTCTTACAAGGGCTCAGTGGAAAAGTAACCCCTTTGTTTCACCACCACCTTTGTTGCCCCCTCATGCTGACTCCAAACAGCTCATGTTCACTAAAATTGAGCTTTCCTCTTATTTCCACATATTTAGTCAGAGCTCCATATGGGTAAGCAGGAGATCCCAGATGGCCTGACCACTTCCTGGATCATGAAGCTTCTCAGTATATAAAATAGAAAGCTCTTTGATGATCTCTGTATTTGTCAGGATTTGTTACACAACACGTGTCCCAGGAAAGTCCCCTGTGATTTCCAGCACCTCTATCACAAGCCCAGAAAGACAGTTGGTTGGTTGTTTGGTTGGTTGGTTGGTTGCCCAGCTTTCATCTGGGCAGTTGGTTGCAAAGTTTCCGACTTCTTTTCCTTCTGCATGCCTCATCATCCCCTAACTTAGAATGCAGTCCTGATGCCCTTGCTTTAAAGACACATGAAGGCAAAGATCCAGGGCCAAATGCTGATTCTCTGAAATAGTGTCATGTCTTAATTATTTGAGATATATTTTTCAACATTTATTTGAATTCCCTGGCCCTCATACCTCAGTGGAAAATATCTGATCTGAATCTATTTCACTCAAAAGGAAATGCCCAAGACTTGATAAATCTAAGATAAATCTTACTTTAAATATACGTATTTATTTATGTATCTATTAATTTTTCCTGACAAAGATTCACCCTGAGCTAACATCTGTGCCAATCTTCCTCTATTTTGCATGTGGGTGGTCACCACAGCTTGGTTGACCAGTGGTGTAGGTCCATGCCTGGGATCCAAACCTATGAACCCGGGCTGCCAAAGCAGAGTGTGCTGAACTTAACCTCTACACCATGGGGCCAGCTCCTGTACTTATTTAACAAATATGTAATGAATTCTTACCATGTGTTACACTGTTCTATGTGCTGAGCACAGAGTTAACAAAATAGACAAAATTTCATATCTTTGTAAGTATCCTTATTCTTATCTCACCAGAACTTATACACTACTGAGAAAGAGAAAAGTTGAAAAGAAGAAGAAGAATGGGGATGGGGAGGTGATGGGGAGGAGGAGGAGGAGAGGAAAAGACATATAATATATATATATATGTAAAGTTACTTGTGATAAGTACCATGGAGAAGATAAGAACAACAGAGGTAGGGATGCAATTTAAAATTTTAAATGCTAAGAGGAGACTATGGGCAACAAGGGAGAAGCAGAAACATAATGGTGGCTTAGGACAGGGTGGTGACAATAAGAGTGGTAAGCAGTTAGATGTTTGAAAAAAGAGAAGGTATGAAATAGTAATTTAAGAAGGAGCAGAATGAAAGAGAAAAGAAAGATTTGAAACCATAATAAGTGGTAGTTTTCTAAAATTGAAAAAGACGTAAGTCCTCAGATTGGAAGTGCATCCCCAAGTTTTGAATAGAATACATAAAAATAAATCCACATCTAGACACATCATAATGAGCCTGCAGAACATCAAAGAAAATTAGAAGAGTTTTAAAGCTCTCAGATAGTAGACTTTTCCTTAGCTGCAATCAACGCCAAAAGAATACAGAATAATATCTTCAAGGTTGACAGGAAATAACTATCAATCTACAATTTTAGGCCCAATCTTTAATTGTGTAGACAATATTATTTTTCACCCCACGAAGACTTAGAGCCTTTGCCACCTATAGACCATCACAAGGGAACTATTAAATGATTTACCTCAATTAAGAAGAAAAATGAACACAGAAGGAGGAAATGAATAAAGAGAAAAAAGAATGAATGAATAAAGAAAAAATTAAAATAACTATTTATTTTGAATTTTTAAAGATACAAAAAAAGCTTCAAACAAAATAAAAAGATGGGCATGGGGGCATTGTTCATTGGTAGCAAAAGCAGCCTATGAATCTTGTTATGTTTGGCAAGAAGATAGAAATATTAAAAAGTTAAATGTTGATAGAAAAATGTGTGGTTAAATATTTCGTTAAACACTTAAGAGCAACAACCAAAATGGTGGGAAAGCAATCTAGCTTATAAAAAAGCAGAAGGGAGAAAAGCATATAGGTATCTTCTTAGCCCACTAGAAGAAAGAAAGTAAAAGAAAGTAAGCAAGAATAAAGAAGGCAAACAGAAAACCTAAAATAAAAGGATAAAAATGAACTCAAATATATCAGACAACTCAACCAATGTAAGTATTTTAACTTATCTAATGAAAAACATAGCTTGACTTTCTGAGTCTTTTGTAGGCAATTTAAGACTAGACTGTGTTTTCGTAGCCCATCTGGTAACCTCTGCTTCAAAGAATTAAAGAAGAGGTAACACTTCCAACTTATTTTGTAAGATTGGTATAACGCTGATATTAAAACCAGACAAAGATTGCAAAATAAAGAATGCAAAAAGATGCAAAATCGTAAACAAAATATTAGCAAATCATTCAGCAGCGTATAAAAACCAGTTTCTCTGAGGAAGGTAACAGTGGTTCAGCATAAGAAAATCTATGTCATACACCTTAAATACAGATTAAAGATACAGAATAATCACTTAATAAAATGTAATATTCATCAAGATTTTTAAAAATCTCTGCAAACCAGCATTATGAGGGAACTTCCTTAACACCATAAACCTATAGCAAGTATTCTCTTTTTTTTTTTTTAAAAGGATTTTTTTTTAAAGATTTTATTTTTTCCTTTTTCTCCCCAAAGCCCCTCCAGTACATAGTTGTATATTCTTCGTTGTGGGTCCTTCTAGTTGTGGTATGTGGGACGCTGCCTCAGCGTGGTTTGATGAGCAGTGTCATGTCCGCGCCCAGGATTCGAACCAACGAAACACTGGACCGCCTGCAGCGGATCGCGCAAACTTAACCACTCGGCCACGGGGCCAGCCCCAGCAAGTATTCTCTTAATAAAACATTTCATCTCCTCTGACGACTTCATTTCAATATGGTAACAAAAGTCTAACTAATAAAATAAGAGAAGAAAGGAAATAAGAAGGCTAAAAATTGAGAAGGGACAAGAAAACCTCTCCTTATTTGTAGATGATATGATTGTCTAAAGTTGGAATCCATAGGAGAGTTTAGAAAGATTCATATACAAACATCAGTAGTGTTCCCATGGGCCACATAGAAAATGTAATAGAAAAAAGATACCATGCAAAATGTCAATAAAATGTAAAAAAAAAAATCTAGGGATAAATCTCAAGAAAGATATGCTATAATTTTATAGGGAAGGCTTAAATAAAGCTTCGGAGGACATCGAAGACTTGAATAAATGCGGTGATACACCGTGTTCCTTGATGGAAATATCTAAGAGCATGAAGATAAAAAGTCTTCTCAAATTAACACATCAATTCAATTCCATTCAAAATCCAACAGACGTGTTCATGAAACTTAAAAAGCTAATCCTAAAATTTGTATGGAAGAAAGAAGGACAAAAAATAATGCAGGAAATTTTGAAAAACAAAATGGGTAGTGTGGCCATATCAAATATCGTCATTTGTCATAAAGTTCTAGCAATTAAAAGAGTGTGATATTGGTGCAGGTGAAGAGACAAATAGATGAGTGGGACAGGATAGGAAGACTTAAAATAGGCCTTGGCATATGGGAAAATGTGACACAGTACAAATTAGTGAGGATAACATGGGTTATTCAATAAATAGTTATTGGAATAATTGGCTATTTATGTAGAAAATAAAACAAAATTGTATTCCTAATCTACACCCCCCCCCAAAAAATTCATGGATGAATCAAGATCTAAATGTAAAATAAAAGATTAAATTGTTTAGAAGAAAATAAAGTAGAATGTCTTTATGTCTCCAAACTAGAGAGGAATTTCATAGGACTTGCACTTGAAAAAAAGCATAAAAGTTAAAGGAAAATACAGATAAATTTGACTTCATAAAAATTTAAAACTTGTGCACATCAAAAGATACCACAAAGTAAAAGTCAAGTCATACAGAGGAAGACATTTGCAACACATATAGCCAAACCATTGATGTAGGTATAGATATGTAGATATAAATGGATAGATACCCGAAATATATAAAGAACTCCTAAAAATCAACAACAAAAACAAAGGGAAATGAACATGAATGGTCAAGTTACAAAAAGGAAATCTTACTGAGCCATAAACGTGAGGAGTTGCTCAATTTGAGTAGTAATCAGAGAAATTCAGTTTACAACAATAATGATATATCCATTGCACAGCCATAAATTTGGTAAAAATTAAAGTTTGAAAGCAATAACAAGTGGAGATGATACAACCAGAACTCTCGTTCAACTGTCAGAAAAATAAACCGATTAAACTGCTTTGTCGAGCTATGTGGTCGTATCTACTAATGTAGAAGGTATCTATGCTCCAGCAATTTCCCTTCTAGGTATTTCCTAGAACCGTGTTTTTAAAACTGCAGGCGATGACCCATTAACAGATAACAAAATCAATTTTAGTGAACAATGAACAGAAGGAAGGGAGAGGGGAAAAAGAGGAGAGAAAAGGGACAACACAGGTAGATCTTTGTTCATCTATGAATTTGTTTTTCTGTGAGTGAAGATTAGGGATATAATTTTGCTTTACTTTCTACATAAATAGCCAATTATTCCAGCACTATTTATTGAATAATCCATCTTATCCCCACTAATTCACTAAATTAATGAAATCAATTTAGTGGGCAATGAACAGAAGGAAGGGGGAGAGGAGGGCAGAGGAAACATCAGAAAGTATCACAGGTTGGAAGGGGTGGTCAATGCTATTGATGCCCTGCCCAGAGGCCCGTTATGAGGTTAGCGCACACAACCTCAACGGCTGTGTTAGCTGCTAACTGCTCGCAGCTGCACCCTGTTGCAGAGACTTCCCACTAGCTGACAGGAGCCACTTCAACTGGAAATGCCCAGAAGGTTACACTCTCCCCACCCCGCTCCCGCCACCACTACCATAAGATGGCCTGCCTCCAATGGTCGACAAATAAGGGGTATGAAAGCCAGGCCCCCTTGCCTCAGTGAGACAAACCTGTGGAGCCATTCACAGCCCAGAATCTCTGAGGGGTTGGGCTGAGGCTAGACTTCAGCAGAAAGCGCGTCTTTGCTTAGCTGCTGCTGCTCCTCACTTCTCTCACTTCCTTACACGTTTCCCCTTGCACAAGCAATTCTCTCTCAGCCTCTGCTGCTGGAGAACCTGACCTAAGACAGAAGGGTAATACCTTTAAGTGCCTGTGTATGTGTGGTGGGTTATAATGTAAAATATATTTTTAAAAGCTTGAGCACTTCTGCTCTAGGGAGAATCTTGCAAATGCGCACAAGAAGATTTGTACAACAATGCACATTGTCTGTTGTGGTGAAAACTCAGAAACACTCTAAATATCGATCAATAGGAGCACAGATAAAATCTATATGGGAAAAATAAACCCTACATTCATACTCACCTTTGGGGGGGGGAGGGGGGATTGAAAGTTAAGAGGGACAGGCAGGAATTTTCAACTATATCTGAAATATTGACCTTACAAATGTTGAATGAATTTGGAAAATTTTAGGCTATATTAAAGCTGGGAGGTGTAGACTGGGCATTTCTGATATTGTCTATACTTACCTGTTTATTTGAAATATTTCATGGAAAAAAGTAAGAGATTGGGGTTCTAAATCCTCACTCAAACCCGCCCCACTCACCTCCCTGATATGCTCCCAAGGATACATACATATGAGGAAGAAATTTGTTTCCACCACTTTGAGAATAAAACATTATGTAAGGTATGTTTCCCTCCCTTGATCTTTATTCTAAGGACTCTCATAAGAGGACCATGTCACACGGAGGCTCAGTAATACAAACTCTGTTGGTCTTTGTGGTCAGCTTGGGCTCTCCATGGCCACGGTGCTGAGGTCATTTAATTGCATTTGTTTTTCTTGTTTACTGTCCAATTCCTTTATAAAGTGAGCAAATAATATGTACATACATAGGAAGGAGGAAAAGAGGGACGAAGAGATGGAGGGAAGAGAGAACAAAAGGAAAGTGAAAGAGAAGAAAAAAAGAAACTAGGACTCGCACAGTTTGTCAGTGAAAATCCTTTAACCACAAATGGCCATTCCCTTTCCATTCGGAAAGATGAATCAGAACTAACCACTTTGGAGGAAGCCCCAGCAGCCAATTATATTTTGACTGTAGGTTGTCTCCTTTTTTTTCCTATTTGCTTTTTTTTTCTGCTTTTTCTCCCCAAATCCCCCCAGTACATAGTTGTATATTTTTTTTAGTTGTGGGTCCTTCTAGTTGTGGCATGTGGGACGCCACCTCAACGTGGCCTAATGAGCGGTGCCATGTCCGCACCCAGGATCCGAACTAGCGAAACCGTGGGCCGCCGAAGTGGAGCACACAAACTTATCCACTCGGCCACTGGGCCGGCCTGCCTATTTGTTTTTTAGATGTATGAGAAATTTAAGAGAAAATTGACTCTCCCTCCATTGACGATCCCTCCATCACCCCTTGCAGCGTCACATACTATAGTTCCACAAGAAGTAGAGGCCTCCCCATTTTTCTGTCAAAAGCTCCCAGTACTTTGTATTTTCTTCCAACTCATTTTGGAATAAAGTGAAGCATATGGGGAATTTGCAGGAGATCAAGTCCATCAGCCAGGCCTCAATCCGTAATGATTTGTGGCCATGTACATATAAAGAGACCATAGTTGTCCACTAACTGCATACATATGACATTTGGGAACGTGAACTCACAGCCTTCGCCTTCAAAACCACATGCTACCCAGGGAGGTAAAATAGTGGTTCACAACATGTGGGTTGTGACCCTGAGTAGTCTGCCAAAATTTGGCAGGTGGGCAGCTAGAGATGAATTGTGTGCCTACTGCAATTTCCTTTCTTTGGGGCTCCCTTGAGTGTATGCGTGCACATACTCTCTGGGCCATAATATATACCTGACATGGAGCTGCAGCAACACTGATGAAGACCTGGAACAATATACATACATATTCCTGTCTCATCATCTAGTGGGCACATTCTTCCATCTGTCTTTATTTTAAATACATTACAGAAACATGTTTATATACTGCATGGGCCCATGCAACTTTTGTAATCTCCATCAACCATGTGTGTGTCTTACAGCCCCTATGGGGAAACCTGACCGTTTGCAAATAGGTATATTCAGCCAGCGAGGTGGGCTCTGACCAACATCAGGGAAATAATTTAGGACCAGAGTATTTGTTCTGATTTGAGTTAACAGAACGGATGGGGGTGGGGTGGCAGGGAAGTTAACAGTAAGGACCTTAAATAGCTGTTTTCCTTGCCCTTACATCAAAGCAAAAGTCGCAAATCTCTTCTAATAGATTAACGACATTGTTCTTTCTGTAAATCCAAACAACAGCAGTAACTTCATCTTAGCATTATTATCAAGCCCCTTTTAGGCAGTTTATACTCTAGTTGGTTCTGAACGGCCTTGAAATGTTCCTCTTTGCAAATGGTCAGGTTTTCACATATGCTATGACACAGGGTCAATTGTTTTAAATATAAATATGATATGTTGATTCTGCTGTTGGATTCAATTCAATATTTGAGCTACACTTTGCCAGTGGAAATCTTTGGTTGGTTTACGGTTTCTTGGGTTATGTGATGGTGCATAACCTCACTTTTCTTCAGGTTCATGATGCTGTACTCATCTGGCAAAGGGGCCCATACCTATTTGCATCGTCTTCCTGCTGTTTTAATGCCTGGTCACCCACAAGAACATTTAGTGACAGCTCAAGCGCTTGAGCTGAAGGTCTCACGGAGAACTAAAAGCATAATCTTATGAAGATTACATATTTCTAAGGAAAAGCCTGAGCAGAATGAATTGAAGATGACTGGAGCTCTGAAGAAGCCACGGTTCTGTAACGCACTATAACAAAATGAGTGTCTCCTGCTCCTTTCCATGCACAGCTATCAGCATGTCTTGGGGCATTCCAGGACAGTCTAGGCGGCCAATTATGTTCAATAACCACCTGAACTCAGGCCTGAAGACTTGATCCCTTAAAATTGCTGCCCAAAGTTTTCCCACATCGCTAGTGGGATAACTGCCCTGACAAGGTCTCGCACACATCTCCCAACAGCTAATAATAGCATTCAGGACTATGTGATAGGAAATATATATTTTTTTTTCCAAAGGAAATATATTTGCAGAAATTCCACTCCATCTGCAATGAAAACAACCTGTTTCATTTTAATGTCTTGGAGTTCAAGTCTGGACCTTCTTTCTTTCAGAATAGGATCTTCACCTCCCTTTGCCAAATCCAAAGACCCAATGAGGTCAGTCATCCACAAAAACAGGTTATATTTTCCTCCAAATCTCCACCTCCTGTAACAGAAAGAAATGCTAGAAGCTTTGAAATTACAAAATCCTTCACTGGCATATTCTTAGTTTACTAGTTTTCAAATATTATAAACAAAGCTTTTTTGTCACAGGACTTAAGAAGAAATGGAATTTGGAACTGCTTTCACATAATATCCTTACAACTGGGAGAGATTCTAAACAGTCTTTTCCAAGGATCAAAACTCAGGGCTCAAAGTCAAAGTCCTTGAGTTTCCTTTGCTTCTCCTTTCCAAGACGTAAGTTTTTCTCTGTCTCCTGCTCTCAGGTACAGAGATCGGTTCTGATGGAAGGGTCACAGACCTGTCAACTACTTCTACAGTCAACCTAGTTGACTTACATATACACCCAGAGCAAGAAAATTGATGATGCAGCATGAATTTCCAAGTAATGGTGTAGGCACCCAAAATAAAAATTAAAAAAAAAGAATCAAAGAGAAATAAACACAAGGCTGGAGAACAAGGAGCTTAGGGTAACTCAAAGTGGAAGGGAGACAGGTTTGCTGGAGGATGGACACTTGCAGTGACAGTCTTCTCAGAAACTCTCTGCTATTGCCTTCAGAGGGAAGGAGGGAGAACCCCCATTCTCCCAGATCCAGGAAGAGGTTGAGGCCTAGAAGAAAAGCAGATTGTGATGACTCCAAGGTGGGTACCATCCAGTCTGGCACCCAGGCCCCAATCTGTTGTGTCCCCTGACTCTGTGTGTAGCTCGAAGCATGTAGAAGAGAGAAGAGCCCCCAGCAGAGGAAGGAGAGGTGATGATGATGCCAAGGCTGCTCGCTCTGGAGGAGGGGCATCTGACAGTGGTCAACAGAAGATGAAGCATTGTGGTGGCAGCAGCATGTGGATTCTCCCAGAAGGCCTAAAGGTCACCAACCAGGGCCAGTCACCCCTGGGAACACGAACATCTGTGGAGTTATGGAAGAAGATGCCTGCTTTGAGCCAAAGAAAGCGATTTACCAAAGCTGCAGAACCTGGATGCAGGTAACAGGGAGTAAGTTGTAATTTAGCTGCATTATTACTCTCTTGCTCTCTTGAAACCCCCAGGGTGCTAATCCCTGGGGAAGTACATGCTATCCATTTTCTATTTCCATTTGTTTCTTCTACTTCACCACAGCCCATCACATCCCTGTAGGCAGTGCAGAGCTTATTAAGTGACAAGAAGTGGTGTAGCACAGTGGTTAAAGAGCTTGATTCTAAAATCTGATGGCCCAGTTTCAAATCCAGACTCTCCCGCTTAATAACTGTGTGACTTGATCAAATGCCATCACCTCTTCACGTCTTGGCTTTCATATCTCTGTAATGAAAACATAGTTCTAATACCCACCTCAGATTTTTGAAGGAGAATAGGCTAATACACGTCAAGAACTAAACCAGTGCCTGGTTCATGCTCAAAAAACAGTTATGTACAAGCTTTCACTTCTTAAAGTTGGAGACTCTTGAGCAAAAAGGGCCTCATAAAAGATGATTTCATTCACACAATAGACTGACAATGTGCCAGGTGCTGGATAAGGGCCTGGAGATGCAAAAAATAATATTACTCAGTTCATGACTTTGTCATCACCTCCTGTAGCAGCTCACCATCTCAAGTTCCTGATCATGGGCTCTTTATTCACTGTTATTTTTTGCAAGAAAGCATTTATCACAGTGTGTAAATTTAGACTTTGTGTGATTATTTTAACTTCTTTTTTTGAATTAATATTTGTCTCTTGCACCTGACTGTAGGCCTTCGAAGGGCAGGGACTGATATCTGTATACTGTTGTATCCCCATCATCCAACCCAGAATGCCATATTAGATGCTCAATGAATGTTTGTGGAATGAATGAATGAATGAGCCAAGAGAAATAACTAGGTATCACTTTCTAGAAGTTCTCATTAGAACTGAACAGACTAAAGGAGACACGTGGCAAATCTTAAATAAATACCATACCACCAGCAGTCAAGATACACTTTCTTATAGTAAACCACATGCTTCTCCGTGCTAAATAAATCATTTCTCCAAAAGAGAGCCTGGAATTCCTGGTACCTTATCCTAGGTTGTTTTCTCATCTGAAATAGGAAAATATGGCATCCTGATGGGGACGCAGGTAGCCTACCTTCTATTTTAAATATCCAAGAGAGGATACGTTGATACTATTGGGGGGATAGAGAGGAGAATTTAACTGAATAAATTGCTGTTTATTGATTTCCAAATATCTCTCTGCCAGTGTTGGTTCGCAAGGGAAAGCATCATCGTGGAAGCAAGCACTCCATTTGCGTTGGCTAGAGGCTGTGAATAAACACTTTCCAAAAATAAATTTTCCTCTGTACTTGATTCTCTGTTAAAGCGATGTCCATTTCCCTGGTCCATCTCCTCTGTCACGTTTGAGAGACATACTGAGCAGGTTGGATCTAAACCAATCAAATCCAAGCTTTAGTACCAGCAAATGCTGAATTTCCAATCCTGCACTCAGAAACCCCTGAATAATTGAACTAAAAAAAGACACCAGCCTCCTGAATAATTGAAAGGCTTCTGCTGCACAAAATCAGCCTTCTCCAGCCCTGAAAAGTAGAATTGTTTTCACCTGCGGTGGGTGGGACTGTTTGCATAGTGGACCGCAGCAGGAAGCTTGTCAGGGCGCTGGTACGAGATGGTAAGGCGATTATGCTATCTGAAAGGTATGTGCCTGCAATTTCTTAATTATTGCTGCCTACTTGTTTGGTCCTGCAGGTAATCAGGGATGGTTACAGGTAAACGTGACCCAGATCAATGAAGGATGGAGGAAGTGGGGACAGACAAGCAGAGTGAGCCAGCAAAAGCAAGGTGTGTCTCCCACTGTCAGGCCAAACTGGAGACTGAATCACAAACTCCAGAGACTCAAGGACGCCCTCCAGACTGGGGTTTCAGGACAAGGAGAACCCCCAGGTTATTCCTTTGGCTGACTTCAGCTTTTGTGAAACTGTAATTTTTGCAAAGAGAATCTTTCAGAAAGTATTCTACTCATTCGTTTATTTGTATATGCTTTACTGAACACTTGCCATTTATGCTTTGTTGAGCATAAAGTGTAATCTTATTTACAGACATACCTCGGTGATATCGCAAGTTTGGTTCCAGACCACCACAATAAAGTAAATATCGCAATACTGGGAAATTGGTTTCCCAGTCCATATAAAAGTTATGTTTACCCTATAATGCAGTCTATTAAGTGTGCAATAGCATTATGTCTAAAAAACAATGTACATACCTTAATTTAAAAATACTTTATTTATTGGGGCCGGCCCGGTGGTGCAGCAGTTAGGTTTGTGTGTTCCACTTCGGCAGCCCAGGGTTTGCCAGTTCGGATCCTGGGCACACACCTACGTACCACTTGTCAAGCCATGCTGTGGCAGGCGTCCCACATATAAAGTAGAGGAAGATGGGCACGGATGTTAGCGCAGGGCCAGGCTTCCTCAGGAAAAAAGAGTAGGATTTGTGGCAGATGTTAACTCAGCGTTAACCTTCCTCCAAAAAATTAAATAAATAAAAATAGTTTATTGCTAAAAAATGCTAATCATCTGAGCCTTCAGGGAGTCATAATCTTTTCGATAGCGGAGGGTCTTGTGAAAAACGCAATATCTGTGAAGCGCAATAAAGCAAAGCACAATAAAACGAAGTATGCCTGTACATAAGCATCATCTTCAACAATAATAATGGCCACCACTTAATGAGCACCTTCTAGGAGCTACGTGTGCTAAGTGAAGCTTATATAATTCACTGTCACAAGAGAAACTGAGGCTCAGAAAGGTTAATGAATGTGATTACACAGCCAGCAGATGGCAGAGCTGGTTTTGGGACCCAAGGCTTTCTGACACCAGAGTTCAAAGTTTTCTGCATCACAGTATACCAACTCCCTCTTGAAGCTGTCTCTGAGGATTGCTGGCAGATGATTAAAAGTTATGTAATTTGCTTGGACGGAGGAGGGGAGAAAGGGAGGAAAGGAAAGAAGAAAGGAAGGAAGGAGGGAGGGGGCGAGGAAGGGAGGGAAAGGAGGCTAGGGAAGCGCCGAGCACACTGCTGTGCCATGTGTTAGGAATGATCTGTGTTTCTCTTTTCATATTTTGCTATTTGTGCTCAAGAAAGAGCCCTCACCTGGCACTGGAAAGAAGCTGGGTTTTTGTTTGTTTAATAATTCTCAGTAAGACTCGATCTTACCTGATGAGTGATTTAGCCCTGTCTCTGTGGGCAGGGTTTCCCTTGCCCTCTAAACAGAAACAGTTGCATAGTTCCGTGGTGTACAGTAATTCTGAGTTGCAGACCCAGGGTCAGATGGTTCTGGAAGGCCACGTCCCTGGGTTCATTTATCAAAATGCTCCAGAAGGCTTGGATGGAGGTGACATCCCTGTTCCATGACTCAGGAGCCATCTGGGCTTCACAGAATATCCAAGGGCCCCCAGACTGGAAACGGATGTGTGGGTGGTCCAGCTGGGCCTGAACAAAACGAGAAGGGCTGGGATCTGTCTCTGCCTATTCAGACTCAACTACATCTGTGAAGCTTGACACCTACCAGGTACTCTGATACTTTCCTGTGTTATTTCATTTCACCCTCACACCCACTCCAGGAGGCAGAAGTATTTTTCACATGTTACAAATTTTTTAAATGACCTCAGAGAGGTGACACATCCCATTCATGGTCAGGCACCTTTTACACAATAAAGCCAAAACCTTTGACCCTCGCATCCAGCAGTTTTTCCATTTCATCGACTGAGAAACCATTAAGCCATCCACAGACATTTAAATGTCAGGATCAGGATTAGGATTCTGAGCAACTTGTTCATCCCTCATCCCAGATCAAGTTGGAGGTGAGGAAAACACAAGGGGTCATGTGCTGTGAACAAAATTGACCGTGGAAATCACCAATGAAAATCAGCTGAGTTAGAGAATAAAGCCATCTGTGCTTTAAGTAGAGTCTGGGGAGCAGGCACACCCCTAACAAGGGAACATGTGGAGGGTCCCCGTCAGCCCACCTCTCTCCCTCCTTTGGCTCCTTCTGGCCTTGAGAGGGGCCTTGCTTGTATGCCTTAAACACTCAAGTGTGCATGGCTGAGCTCCGTGCACATCCTACCCAAACAGGCACCAGGAAGAGCCCACCAGGTCCTGGCAGTGGGCTGAGGCTAGGACTGCCAGAAAACATACAGGATGCCCAGCTCAATTTGAATTTCAGATAAACAATGAATAATTTTTCAGCATTAAGTATGTTGTAAATATTTCATGCGACGTATTTATACTAAAAATGTACTTACTGCTTATCTGAAATTCAAATTTAACTGGGCATCCTGTATTTTTATTTGCTAAATCTGGCACCGCTAGCTGGATCCCTCTGGTGAGGGAGTTCCAGGGGCCTGGGTATGCAGAGTATAGCAAAAAAAAATGTATGGGGACCAGGTAGGGGGAAGGAAGGCCCTGGGTAAGCAGAGCCTCCTGGTCCCCCAGACCCCTACCTCCCAGAGAGGGGCCCTCTAAAGCCCGGGGCCCAGGGTAGGGACCCGTCTTTCCCAGATCTAAGACCAGTACTGATCACAGGGGGCTTGGAAGGGGGCACATGAGAGTAACAGAGCCCGAACTTTGAAACAAAGGGACCTTGGTGCGACCATGGGCCTTGGGCAAAGTCACTCAATCTCTCTGAGCCTCCGTTATCTGAACGGTTGTAAAATGGAGACTTAGAGGAAGTCATATTTGTTAGAAACTTAGCCCCCGCTCAACACGTGGTAGGTCTCAATACTTGTAACTTTTATTATCACCTTAAAAGAAAGAGATCTATGCCAGGAAAAGGCTTTGCGTTTTTCTGCCTTCTGTTCTTCGT
The DNA here is from genome assembly GCF_037783145.1 of Equus przewalskii. Classification (NCBI taxonomy): domain Eukaryota; kingdom Metazoa; phylum Chordata; class Mammalia; order Perissodactyla; family Equidae; genus Equus; species Equus przewalskii. The sequence goes on from NC_091852.1 coordinate 37,651,991, forward strand.
TGTTAAGTTGATTCACCTCAGCTGAGCTGGGAAAAGGTTTCGATGTGTTTCCATTGTCCACACCTTGGTTAGGAAAGGTCGTTCTGTTCAATGGCAGCTGCCAGTGAAGCTTAGGGAGAGAGACTGGGGCTAAGTATTCCAGAACAGGCGAGGACTTGATCCCTTCTGCCGAGGAACTGATGGAAGGGATCTTCTCTCCCCTCCCCTTCTCTCCCCAACTGTTCTTCACACCTGTCCCTGCGGCCTGATGGGTGGGTGAGGCACCGTCCTTTCCAAGCAGGTAGGGAAGGAGAAGGGGGAGGGGGAGGGAGCAGAGCAGCCACCTTCCCTGGCCTGGGGTGCTATGAGGTACTTATTCACTTAATTCACATACTTGTCCTTCCATCTTGGGTGGGGCCTGCCTTGGAGAAGTTAATCCCCACCATGGCAACTCAGGGCTGCAGGGGTGCACACCCAAGGGGCCCAAGCAAGCACACCCCAAGGCGAAGTGCTGAGTGTTGGCGGAAAGAGGTAAGCGAACTTGGAACCTCATGAAAGTGGACCCCTCTCAATTTCACAGTCTCATTCGGAACCACTACCCTGTGGAATCTGACTCGAAAGTCAAGAGTGAGAAGTCGGGGGGATGGGGGCAAACTGGCTCAGGGCCAAGCTGAGCAGCTTCCTTTTTAACTCGGGGGATTTAATGGGAGTAGACTTTTTTTAACCCTAAGAAGGGCATTCAGCTTCCTCTCTTTCACAGATTACAGCAGAGCTCAAAATGACTAAGGACTGAAATGATCACGGAGTTGGTAGAGGGCTTGGACTGTCCCTAGGGCCAGGGTGCTTCTGCATTGAGGGACAAGCAGATGGGAGGGGGATCCCAGGAAGAGGGGTTCTGAAGAGGGGGCTACCTGCAGTGCAGGTAGAAATCCGTTGGTTGATGTGACAATAGGGCTTCCACAAGCCCCCTCCGCACCTCAGAGGTCTCTGCCCCAAGTGCAGAGTCTCTGCCCCTGAAAGGCTACTGCATTGATGGCCTCTCTGCCATGCACAGAAAGGGCAAGGCATAGATTCATGAGTCTCAGCTTCTTCAGAAATGGAGCTCTCTCTTCCCTCTCTCCTCCTCCCTTCAGATCCACCCTCCTCCTAGAAGAAGGGATTCTTGCTTCGGCTTTATGTTACACTAATAAAGAAATGATATGAAATGATAAAATGCAGATACCTGAGCCAAGAAAAACCATGTGTCTTCAGAATCCACCACCACCTGCAGAGACACGCAACCATTTGCTTACCTGGTAGTAGTAACACAGAGGTTTTCTTGCCCCTATTCATGTTAGAATTTATGAGAAATGACTCCCTTAGACAAATACACAGCTTTTCAGCTTGAACGAGTTCTGATGTCAAATAATTGAGCACCCACTACACCCAATAAAATAAGTATTATACAAATTACCAGTTCAATTCATAAAATGTTTATTGAGGCTCCACTAGGGAAGTGGGTAGTATAATAATTAAGAACATGGGCTCTCAACTCATCGCCTGTGTCTGCATCCCGACACCACCACTACTAGCTGTGTGACCTTGAGGAAGTTATTTTAATCCCTTCGAGCCTAGTTCCTTCATAATATGAATTATGAGAGTACTACTTCACTGCGTTGTTGTGAGGATTCATTGAGATAATATATGTCAAGTATCCATCATAGTGCCTGGCACAGAGTCATTGTTCAATCGGGGAATACAAAGGTGGTCACATGGTCTCTGTCCTTAAGAAGCTTACTACCTCCAGTAAGAATGAAAGCAGAAAATTGCCATCTATCCTGGGAGAGGGGTATACCATCATGCTCGGGGTTTGGTCCGAGTCCGATGGTGTAAGATCCAGTCCAAGTCTGTGGGTTGGAGAAACAGGAACACCGATGTCTGAAGGCAGGAGGAAGTGGATGTCCCAGCTCAAGCAGAGAGCCAATTCACCCTTGCTCCACCTTTTTGTACTATTCAGGCAGATTGGATGATGCCCACCCACGTCGGTGAGGGCAATCTTCTTTACTCACTCTACTCAATTCAAGTGAAACACTATCACAGACAACCAGAAATCATGCTTTACCAGCTATCTGGGCATCCCTTAACCCAGTCAAGCTGACACATAAAATTAACCATCACAGGGGGCCAAGAGCCACATAACCCAGCATAGAGCTGGCAGGGAAGTTGGAGGAGATTGGAGGGGCCAAGCCAAGTATTGAAAGCTTATTATCCCGAACTTAACAGGCTGAAGGAACAGGAAGAGCAGATATAAACATAGCAGTATGGCTTCTAAAAAACTTCACTGAACAGTTGTAAAATGGAGACTTAGAGGGAGTCATATTTGTTAGAAACTTAGCCCCCGCTCATTTATTTATTGCTCTCTTGTCTCATTTCCACCAATATCTGGTCACCTCTAAATCAAATCTGGTTGCCACTACTCCTAAAGTTTGCCCCTTCATTCTCCTGTGAAGTCTGCTCTAAATTCTAATAACCTACCAGCCTTGTTCACCAAACACAGCTTCCACCCTGAGCATCCTATCCACCATCCCCCATTCTATGCACTACAGCACCCGGACCCAGGCGGTTCTGGCCTGATGACCCGCCAGCTATCAGCTGAGCTGCAGATTTGCCATTCTTTGTCCTTCCTCCCCACAACCCCCAATACAAGCTTGGCTAAAACATTTCTTTGCCACAGTCTTCCCGTCCTTTAGAAGCAGGCATTCTGGCCATTTAGACAAAAGGAGACTTGTAAGCTACAAAGGCCTACAAAGTCCTGAGAAATAGGGCTGAAGAAACACTTACTACTTAGAAATACATAGCAAAGGAGGAAGCGCACCTGATTGACTCCGTTGGTGGGTTAGTGCGTTGGTTTGATCACATCCAAGGTTGAATGCTTCTTATCAATCGATTGGAAGCGAGGAAATCGAGAGCTTGCACTCCTGCAAGATGAATCTGCTGCATATGCTCAGAATTATTCTCCCAGTGAACAACTAACTGTAGCTGGACCAGAGGGAGAAGCCTGCTGTCCACAGTAGGGCCGGCACCTCTAAGGCCCTAAGGCGGGGGGGGGGAGGGGGAGGGGCCGGGGCGCGTGGAGCAGGGTTTCCCTCCCCTCACAAGATCTGACTCTGGGATGCAACACCTGACAAGGGAAAGAACATCCTCCTAAATGGATACAATGAAAACATCCTGATGCTAATTAAAAACAGAGAACTTAGCTAAAGTAGAAGGAAACATTTCTCAATGAATGGCTTTGTCAGTTGCCAAAACCTTACTTCTTGCTGCCTTCATTTAGTTAATTAGTCTTTCATTGTTGATCTGCTGCTGTCAACTAGGCAATATATGCAAACCACATCTCCAACTGCAGCCTGTTCTTCAGCCTTTGAAAGATTGAAAGGAGGGGGTTATGACAAATCTACAAGCCAATTGCAAAATGAAAAGTTTCATTTCCGTGCATAAGGTGCCAAGACCTTTCCTCAATAACCCAGCAGTGTTTTATCTCTCAGCTGGTGGAATGTCAAATTAACAGAAGCTTCCGTGGTTTCTTACAGACCTCCTTGGTTGCAGACCAAAGGACTCTGCTCGCACCACCCCCCTCCCCCATATTGGAAGTGTTTTCACTTCTCCTTTTATTGCTAAGCTTGCACTTACATTCTTTTTCTTTCTCTTTGCACAATCTTTTTAAAAACTATAAATTAGCACCTTCATTCCCTCATGGTTGGCATCTGCTGCATTTCAAGTGAGAACGCATTAAAATCCTCTTTTCATAAGACTTTCATAATCAGAAAAGCACATAAGCAGAGTGCTGACATACTGATTCCTTCCTTCTTTTTCTCTGATTATATTTACGAAATATCTGATACATACAATGAGATGCTATTTATAAAATTTTATAGCATCCTAAATAGTATATAATTCTATTTGTGGATATACATACATACGTGAGTAGTAAAAATATTTAAACATGCTTCGAAATGATAAACATCCCTCTCAGTAACTGAGGAGACCTCCGACCTAGGATAATTTTAAAAGCTGGTTTGTAAACATGCTTACACACACACGCATACCCACCCACCCACACACACTCACATGTATACACACATTCTCTCTCAATTTTGTTATATAGATGAACAAAGCACTCTGGGGTTTTATTACTAGAAGACAAAATTTTTCCTTTAAAAGAAAAGGAAGGCAGAGCAAATGAGAGCTTGTTGATGGTGGAGTGGTTAATGCCCTCACTTTTCAGGGGTTTTGACCGCCTTCCAGCAGCTCCCTCCTGGGTTCATTTTGAGGCAGGCTCAGGCTTGGCTCGAGGCCAGCATGACAATCAAAGCCTAAGAAGTCTCTTCTTTCTGAGATTATTTCTCAGGTTTCTTTGTTTTATCCGTGGACAGGAGGAGGGACTGCGAGGAAAAGGGAATCGGAAGGAGGTGACCAAGCCGAGATTTCTAAACTCAAGCAGGATGTCCTGCTGCTGTCCCAGCCTGTGAAACCGTGCTCTCATTGGCTGGGCGGCCCGTGCAGGAGAGTTTCAGTTAATCCAGGGAGTCTGGGCAGCTTTGCACTGATTCCTTTGAAAGGTTCCAAACCTCCGAGGGGCACCCCTGACTCTGGCAGTCCAGCCAAGGTAGTTTCAAAGAACAATGAGCTCAGGAAAGAAAAAATAAACTATCAGGTTAAAACATGTGCCTTTAAACAGCTAGGAGCCAGACACCGAAATGAGTCTTTGTAAGCTTCCAAGGAGACAATTAAAGGAAGTAAAGAATCAGATGATCGTTTTCAGCATTGGAAACAGCAGACTGGAGGGAGCGGTATCAGAAAGGGAGCCCTGAAGCCAGCAGTGAGGGATAAAGGAGACCAGATGGCCGTCACCCCCAGGCCAGCCAGACGACCTGTCCAGCCCTATACACTGCCCTCCTGTGAGCTGCAGGCGTGCAGCCCTCAGATCCTGCCAGATTTACACCCTGCCTTTAGCAGCAACTCGGAGAGGGGGCACCAGTGCTGAACATCTTTGAAATTCTGCTTGGGTTCCAAATGAAAAATCGTTCTGCCTTCAAAGCCAAATGGAAGTTTGGTAGAAGCGTGTGCTTTCCCCTTAGGTTCAAAAGAGAAATTAATCTCCCCACCATCTCTCTGTGCATTCATATTTTCCTTCTTCAAGTGAAAAGGAGAAATTATGATGGGAGGCATCCTATAAAAACAGAAGGTACTACAGAATGTATTGCTTCTTTATAGAAGCAAGTCTTTCCATATTTTCTTTAAAACAGAGAAATGCAATTTGCTTTAAAGTCCATCAAACACTGGATAAGTTTACCTCTTTCATAAAAAAAAAATCCATGTTTTTGATAAGGGGTCATCATGATTATTTACTCCCATTCCATTTTAAAACCTTCATTTGTGTTAATGTTTGCAAGGCAAATGTCTGAAATGACGTCCATGGACCTTGGCAGGAGCTAACACTGGGTGCAAAATTACAGAGATTACACATTCTAAGTCATTTATCCCTATAGAGATTTTTTTTTTTGCCATGAGAATATTTTAATTTTATAATAGAAAAAAATAATTTACTAAACTCCAATCATGTATTAGGCCCCAGTAATACACAAAATGGATACAGAAAGATCTCATGGTCTATATTTCCTGCCCTCGAGGAGCTCACATCTAATGGGGGAAATAAGGAAAGTAGAGAGAGGTAAACCAATAACTGTATTGAATACAAAGTGAGAGGCACTGTCAATGAGTTAGGTTATCAAGTTCTAGGGGTACACGTGAAGGAGACATTATTTCTGTAGGACTGTAACTGTATCAAGGAAAATTGCACCTAGACGATACGGGTGAAATAGAAAGGTGAGAGAGTCCCAGAAAGAGGTAACAAGGGCCAAGAGGGGTCCATGATATTTTCTGGAAGCAATAAGGACTCCCATGTGGCTGGAAGATGGAGGCTGGGAGAGCCAAGGAAAGACTGAAGATGGGCTGGGAATGTGGGCTTGGAGCTGCAAAGCAGCTCATCAAAGGCTTTGATTACTGTGCTAAGGAAAGTGGGCTCCCCAGAAATGGGGAGGGGAATAATCAGTTTAGAAAGAACATCCTGGCCTTCAGAGGTGGTGTTGGAAGGGAAAGGGGATCAAGATTTTGCACTAAGGGGCACTTGAACTACAGCAGTGTTAAGGTGGACAGAAACAGGGCAGGGAGAGATGAAGTCAGATTAGACCTGGTGAGAAGAAAGAGGAGGTGAGCTTGACGACAGAGTTCCTCACAAAGTTCCTCACCAGGTGCTTGGCTAAAATAAGAAATAATAATTAACATTTATCATTTACTGTGTGTTGTTATGTGCTGGATCCATGCTAACCATTCTAATTTAGACAAGAACCCTGTAAGGTAGGCACTGTTATTATACCCATTTTACAGATGAGGAAAATAAAGCAAAGGGAGGTTTAGTAAATATCCTGGGGTGACAGATTAGCAAATGAGGAGGCCAGAATTGAAAAGAAGGCTGGCCAGTCTCCCTAGACACTCACTACACACACTTCTCACAGAGCAGGAGATGTGGTATTTAAGAGAAAGAAATGTGATCGTGTGTATATATCACTTTTGAGGTTGCTGCAGGATATCAAGACAGAGCTGTCCAATAAATAGTTGGAAAAATGTGTCTGGCACTTGGAGAAAGATTCACTCATTTAACAAATATTTCTCGAGCACTTATTACATACCTGGCCCTTTCTAAGAGATGGAGTTATGACATCATCAAAATATTTACTGAGCATCCATAATGCAAAGTATATGGATATCAAATTTTAGCAAAGCAAATAATTTTCATCACACAGTTGAACACATACTCTTTAGTTCAGAGACGTCTCCTTCTATAAAACAAATAATTTACCCCTTAAATACTGGTTCTTACAATTTCAGAATGACTCATATGGGCTTTCCTTAAAGCAAAACACCCTATAAATGTGTAAAAATTCGTTCAGGAAGAAAGAGTTCAGGGGCTGTCCTGGTGGCACAGCAGTTGGGTTCTCACACTCCACTTCAGCGGCCCGGGGTTTGCCGGTTGGGATCCCAGGTACAGACCTACACACCGCTTATCAAGCCATGCTGTGGCAGGCGTCCCACATACAAAGTAGAGGAAGATGGGCATGGATGTTAGCTCAGGGTCAATCTTCCTCAAAAAAAAAAGAAGGAAAAAAGAGTTCATTTTAATTTTATGAACCATTCAGCACATGTGTTGGGTTCAGGAAATAAATAAATATATCTCGGTCAGTTACACTGATAGATTTTAACCGGAAAGCTACCTTAATGAAGGGCTACCCACAGGTAAGCAGAAGGCAGATCGCCCTTAGGAAAAGAGGAAAGGAATTCAATCATGAAGTTTAAGGACACCAGGAGGAAAGTAACAGCACCCAACTCTGGGCCTGCCCTGACCTCTCAGCCTCAGCTGTGTCATTTGCACAACCAGGCACGCCATTCACAAACACACCTCAGACTTCATGGCCTGCAGGAGCACCCGTGAGGGTTCCTTCCTAGCATTGACACCATACCCAACTTTAGCTGCCACCCCCCCACCCCCACCGCTACTGCAATACAGCTGCTGAGTGAAATCCATTCCAGCTCATCCTTTAAAAGAAGACAGCAGTACCGGGATCCCTATCTAATTCCAGAGAACACAGCTTTCTTGGCCTGTTTTTCTGTGCCAAATGACCACTATGCAGTGTGCTGCATTATTACACCAGATTCCTTTCACAGAGAAACAACATTGGAGACAATTTATATCTTGAATTTAAATAGCACTTTCTGCTAAGTACTTCCACTGACTTTCAGATATTAACTCATTAAATCTTCACAGATTTCTATATTAAAAATATTTTTCAGCAGTGGCATAAAAATCAAGCCATTTCCATGAATACACACCCTAGATGAGAGCATTTACTGACACATTCGCCCCCCGGAAAATCAACAGATCATTTTCTTTTCAGCAAACTCCACAGTAGGATCATTCTCACTTCAGCAGGAGCAGACCCTCAGCAGAAACTCTTCAGGCCAGCCCCGTGGCCTAGTGGTTAAGATCGCCATGCTCTGGGTTCAGTTCCTGGGGGCAGACCTACACCACTCGTCAGTGGCCATGCTGTGGCAGTGACCCAGATACGAAATGGAGGAAGATTGGCAACAGATGTTAGCTCAGGGCAAATCTTCCTCAGCAAAAAAAAAAGGACATCCTTGCTTCTCCCACCTACCTCCATACTTCTCACCATCAACTTGTCATCATCATCCACATACAGAGCCTTTTCAGCCAACTTTCACAAAAAACAAGGGCCCACATAGATAATGGTTAAGAGCATGGGCTTGAAGTCAAACTTCTTTACTAGGCAAACTTGGGAAAGTGTTCCAACCTCTGTGAGCCTTAGTTTCCTCACCTGTTAAATGGGAATAATAATAGTACCTCCCAATATGTTCATGAGAATTGAGTTATTATATATGAAGTGCTTGGATGATGCTGGCCCATGGTGAACCCTCAATAAACATGCTCTATTAGATTCACCTGTCTGTCCACACATGCACGAGGCAAAGAGCACGAAAGTGGGCATTAGCAAATTTTCTAGACCCAGCTCTCATACCAACTAGGTGTGTCTTCTTGCTAAGTTCAAGCTCTCTGAGACTCACTTCCTGGTTCCTGAGATGGAACGGATTATTCTAAGCAGCTTCTTTAGGGAAGTGGCTCCCTCTGGGACCAGTGGTGAATGGGATGAGCACGTGGGATCTCCTGCCAGGCCACCGTGTGGCTCTCACAGGTCAGGAATGTTTCTGTCTCGCCTCAGGGCCCTAATAGGTGTTGAAGGATAATCTCAAAAAGAAAGAGCATTTCTCTGGCTTGGCCTCACCAATTGAATTCTGAGAACTCATTTCCCCTCTTATCAGGAACAAAATAACTACTCAACTGCCATCCTATGCACTACTGTCTTGCTAGCATTTATTGATCTGAGGCGCCTACATGGCAGAGCTCCTATAGGGCCATTATAGACAGTGAAGTCTCCTCTAAATGGTCGTTTCCTCCAGAGATCTCGCGTTCTTCCTGCTCCTGGTCTCTCTCCTTCTCCTCCTAGAAACTGCTCAATGTAGTCACAGCCTGCACGGGCCAGGGAGCACAGTGGACGGAGCACAGTGGACACCTCATAGGCTCACATCCAGCAGTCCTGTGCTCAAGTGGAAGACAACAAGGTATAGTGAACCCTGGAGTCAGCCTGCCTGCCTAGGAGTCACACAACTGTGTGACCTTGGGCAAGTTGATTAACCTCTCTGAGCCTCAGTTTTCTCATAGGATAAAAACATGAATAATAAAGTAATTACCTAACCTGATTGCCTCAAAAGGCAAATGAAATAGTTCATTTCAACACTTAGGCTGGTGCCTGGCACACAGTGAGTACTCAATAAATGTTAGCTGTGATTGTAATTGTCACAGCTTTGCCATTTTATAGCCATGACAGGTTACTTAAATTCCCTGAGTCTGTTTCCTCATCTATAATCTGGGGGACAATAGCTACAGGTTTATCACAAGGATTAAATGAGATAATCCATCTGAAGTGTCTTCACTACTGGTGAGCACTGAGAAATTATATCTGCCATTATTATAGTGATTATTATTATATCTGATAGGAAGTGAGGAAGCGGTGGCCCAGCACCTGAGCCGACCCCCAGCAGTGACCTCTTGGAATCAGGAAACAGGCCTTACACAGACATAGAATGATCTACGTAGATTCTCCCTCCAAGTTCCACATTCGAATAAAACAGAATGCATATGACAGCATTTCCTTAGCCATTCAGAAACTAAAACAAAGAAAGTTACATCGACAAGTCGTCTTGAGTAGATGCCCATTTATAAATTTTGCTAAATAATGAGCACACTTCAGAAGGATCTTAAACCAGATCAATAGAAAGAGAAGAACAATAGCGATACCCGTGATGGGCACCCCAGCCCTTCTCTGCACAGCATCACACTTAATTCCCACAGCTACCCTGTGATGCAGGTGGGGGAAGGGTCGCTAACCTCATTTCACAGGTGAAGAAACTGGAAACTGGGATAAACAATCCTCCCAGCCAGAAAAGGTAGTGGTAGAATCAGAATTAGAACTCAGGTAACCTGGGCCATAGTTTCTTCCAAACTATTCTGGAAGCTTCTCTCTATCTGACTTAAGAAGTCCTACAGGTCTTCTCCTCAAAATGTTTAGCGGTTGAGCCTTAGACTACAGATGACAATGAGCCCCCGATCTGTGCCCATGGCAGACATCACCAATCAATAGTGGGTCTTTTCTAGTGAACCCCAGAATCTCTTTCAACACAGGAGCTAATGCTACTTGATCAAATCTGACAAGTGAGGTGAACCTCTCTGTCACCCAGGCACTAGACTTTCAAGAGTGAAAGCTCGAATCCCTCCAGCAGGGACCAGGCTGGTCGTGGAAATAAATAAAACAGGTGGGATGTCAGTGCCTATGCACACATCATGTGAGCATGCTGAGCACAAGAGCATGTGCCCTGGATTCAGGAGCAGCCAAGTCGCCTCCAGCTACTGTCTTCCTATGTTGAAGTGCCAGTTCAACATTGCCATATCTTCAGATTTAAAAAGAGAGAGAGAGAAATCTGGGCATGTATCTAAAATCTCCCAATTTTTCAATAATATGCAGTCTAAACAAAATGCCCATATGAGTCACACCCGGCTCAGAGGCCATCGGTTTGTAACCTCTGCCGTAAACCAAGTCTTGCGGTCCTTGCCTTTCTCTGAATTCTGAGCATCTGTGTGAGTTTCACAGCCTGATTCCTGGAAGCACAGCTCTCACCTCGATTAATGAGATCACTGAGATGCATCTGGATGAGCTGCTCAAAACATGTAAGGTGCCAGCTGGCTCCAGTGTTCACCTCCAGACAGAAGGGTCAGGGTTAGTCTCTGCCAGGCTTAGCCCATGGGCAAGAAGATAGTGGAGAAGGAAAAGCCCCTCTTCCTTAACAAGGCAAGAAAAGGCAGAGTGAGGGCCACAACCAACCTTTGGGAAAACCTTGGTTACATTTTGTCCCTGAGAATTTCCTCTCCATGTTTCTCTCTTCCCAACCCTCTTCCACTCTTTGGTATTTCCCCTCTACAGGGTTTCACAGATTTACCCCCACCCTTATCCCTTTTTTGGCATCCCTTCTAGAAGAAAGATGTAAGTCCAGAAAATTCTATTGTGAGTTTCCTCCTCCTCTCTCCAAACTTTTCAAACAAGTGAAGTCAGGTTAAAGATAATACCAAGGAGAAATGGACCAAAATGTTAGCAGTGGCTTTCTCCCAGTTGGGACGCTATTATGATTTGTATTTTTTTCATTAAATATTTCCATATCTGCCAAGTCTAGTGTCATTAACAGTCATCACTTTTATAATAGGGAGGATGGGAGTTATTTTTCACAAGGAGAAATATTCATAAGGAAAAGTAAGTATCAAGAATGATGTAACATTATTGGTCAAATCACAAGGTCTATCAGTTAAGATACCTCTCGCCACAGCAATTTAAAAAGTCTTCTCATACTGACTCAAACAAAAAAGAAATGTATTTTTGGAAAAAAGAGGTCTAGGGGCAGGATGGCTCCGAGAATGGTCGATTCAATAGCTCAATGATTCTCGAGGGTCTTTGGTTCTTCCTAAGTCTTCTCTGCCACCCACAATGTATCAGTCATCCTATGAGGTAGCTTCCCTCATGGACTCAAGATGCTGCTGCTGTTCCAGGCATTGTAGCCACGTGCCAAAATTTCCAGAGGTAGAAAAGGATTATTCTTTCTCTGTCTTCTGAGAGCAAGGACATCTTTCCCAGAAGCCCCCAGCAGACTTCACCACATGCTTCATTGATCAGGACTTGGATCACCCCCCATTCCGAGACCAGTCACTGGCAAAGAGAATGAGATTGCCATACATAGCTTAGGCAAATTATTTGGGAGGGAACAGATATTGCAAAGCCAGTGTCAAGGATCACAAGATAATGTCTTCACATTGTAAATAAAAGTAGACGCTATAAACAATGATCAGATAATTATAAAGGTCATTTGAAGAGCTCGAAGTCCACAAATAAGGTGATATTCATTTCAAAGGGTGTTACTGGAAAGACATATAGGTTGTAACTCTAATATTACTTTACACTTATATAGCAATTAATAGTTGGTATTGCACTTTCCCACAAGCTTCTCCACTGGTATTTCACATCTCTAGGGAAAGCTATGCAACTATTATTCCATTTTACAGAAAAGGAAGCAGTTGATCATTTGTCTAGTGTCTGATGACCAGCAAGAGATAGAGGTGGGACACGATGCCAGGCCTTTTCACACCTAGTTCACAGGTCTTTCTAGTACATCATACTACTCCTCCATAAAGATGCCTAATTGGGGCACAGCACCCTGATTCTCCCCAAGTCCACACACATAATCTCACTTGATTCCCAGAACATCATTAGACATCCAGAGAAGGTGGAATTATTTTACAGATAGGGATATTGAGGCTCAAGCAGGCTGATGGCGAAAAACTCAGCTTCAGGTGAATTGAACTGATTTTATCTGTTTTGTTTTTTACTACCAAGTGGTAGTTATTTCCTTCTTATATACCCCTAGCTGCCTCTCAACAGTTGGTCCTAAATCAGCAGACATGTCTCCAAAAGACATGGAATCATCATTCCAAATTTTCACCATCTAGAGCCCCTTCTGGCTCCAGGCTCCATCAGCCTTCTGTTCTGCCTGACCGAGCAGCTGGTGCTGCCCCAGGAGCTCCTGACTTGTCCCCTTTCATTGTTGTCTTAAGGCTCTCTGACCTTGCAATGGGATCATTAGTTAATCTTATCAACTAATTTGCTAAGGAAAGATTCCAGGCTCTTGGCCTTCTGGGAAAGAATAACAATGGCATTCTACAGACAAGGCACACACTTTTGTTGTCTACCCCAAGGCAGTTATTCCGATAGTGAGAATTTTAGGGCTGGCTTGAGGGAAGTCTTGACCCTTAGACCTTAGTGGGATAGGCGCCACTACTCCTGTAATTATCCTAGAGGAGGGCAGAGGGAACAGCGTAGGACAGTAGAAAGAGCCCCGACCTGAGAGAAGAAATGTCTACGTTATGAGTTATGATCTTACTGTCTAAGCTCCCGTTTATAAAACAAAAATATCAACTACAGCCCAGCCCACTTCCCAGAGTTTTCATAAGACTTTATCAGATCATTTGTGAATGCTTTTTGAGCTAAACAGATGAGGAGTTATTTTATTAAGTAGTTGCATCTAGTTGAGGGGATGCCTCGTAATTTGGCATTACTTCCGTGATAATTGCTTGTGCTGTCTCACTTCTGAGTGTAACAGGTAGACAAAAGGAGAAAGACCAGATCCCACTGCTATTTATCCAAGGCTAAGGTTCTAGGGCAGAGTTCTCCAACCCGGGTCTATATTAGTATCTTCTGGGGAGGCTTATAGACTATGACGCAGGACTCTTCCCAAACCAATTAATTCAGAATCTAATCTCCGAGGAGGTGGAACCCAGGCATCAGTACTTTTTTACCAACTCCTCAGGTGACTCTCCGTGCAGCCAGGGTCGAGAACTACTCCACTGGGGTGACTCAGTAGCAGAGAGATTAATTGGAGTCTTTTTCCTTCAATCATGCAACCACCCTGGAGGGACGGAGTGACACGGTCAATTCACAAGGGGTCAGAGCATCCTAGGTTCTCTTTCTTGGCAAGTGGGTCAGCATGGGCGATGCTATGGCATGACCCCTTCTGGGCACTGCAATTACTTCTCAGAACTAGTGTGGTTTCATATCAAAGGCTTTAAAAATATGACTTGGGGCTTGAAGAAGGGGACCAGTGAGGGAGAATTGAGGGAGAAAGGGAATTTGAGGTTGAAAGAAAGAGATAAAAGCAAGAAAAGAGACAAAAACAATCAGGGGGTGGGGTGTGGAGAAGCAGCAGCAGAAAATAAAACTGCTGATAGTGGCTTTCAGAATTCAGACCTGCTTTCAAACCATATGGCAGAGATATTAGCTTGCCTGTAATTACTACAACATTCTCCACTGCAGAATGACTTTCATTAAAACCCATGGATTGAGGCACTTGGAATTCGTGAATAATTTTGCTTTGAGCTCTGGCTGTATTATGCTTCTGTTTGGAGTTGATATTTTTCAGGGAGGGAGAGACTCCACTTGTTCATCAAGCAACTATTTTGGAAATACTGCTGTCAAAATCAGTTTAATGAACATGTGTTTAGCACCCATTTTGTGCCAGGCTCTGTGCTAAGATCTGGGGAGGAGTAGATGAGAAGGGCTGACCCTATCCCTTGGCCTCATCCATTTGACAAATATGTTCAAGAGCAACAACATGCCAGGTACCCTGTGGGGTGCTATGGGGTGGGAGGTCCCCAGGAGACTGACAAGAACACAGGCAGTTACTTGTAGTACGGTCACTTGGTAGAGTCCGTCAGACATCCATCAGGCTGTTTCAGAGGGTGAAGGGAGCAGAAAGGAAAACGCATTCATCTTTGACTCTAGGTGTTATGAAACCAGGTTTGTTTTGCCCACCACATAACTATGCCAATCATGGAGATGATGAGCTTGCAAAGAGAAAAGGTATAAGCACAAGGCAGCGAGCGAGGAGACAGGAGAATCAATCTCCAATCCACCTCCCCCAAGAATGGGGTTAGGGATACTTATGGGATAAAGAGGCAGGGTGGTGTGAAGTGTGGGAACAGATGGTGGGAGGAGAGGAGAGGTGAGGCAATTGCTGATCTGCGCCAGTGCAGTCAAGCTTCACGCCTCTTCATAGGATGAATGTTCACAAAGTGGCGGCATTACCATGATCTGGGAGTGGAGTCTTCCACTCCTTGACATCAAAGTGTCACCTATCTGTCATCCACGTAGGCCTAGTTGAAGATTCACTGGTCTTAACCAGCCTGAACTGGACAAGAAGTTGACTCTCAGTTCTTGAAGAACTTAAGCAACCCCACCCATGGGGTGATCATGGTGGTTACTATGGTGACCTAAGGGTCAGAAATGTTATCTACAGGGTGGGCTTTTAGTGATACATTATCCAACAACTTTTGCAAACAGACGACTAACTGAATATAGTTAAAGCAAGTTAGCCCCCAGTTTCACAGGGGCACCTGGACTAAGTCACTAGTGACCACTAGCGAGCCACGAAAGGGGCAGGGGTGATACCTTTCAGTTTCATGAAGCAATCAGGTTCCAAGCAGGCTCCTGGATGGGGGATGTTACTCTATTTCCCTAGAATGGAATGTGACCAAAAGAACTCCCAAGTTCAGGGTTTAGCACATCTAATATCTGTACTGTACTCCTCAGCCATTCACCATTTAACCCCGAGAAGACAAACAGCTTCATTTTTCACGTCATCTCTGATCAATTGGTAATGACTGCCCAGAGGATGCTGATAAGGTTTCTGTGCTAAGTGAAGCAAAAAGTTTGGTGACTGATTATTAATGTCTGCCATTGGGGTGGCATTAAAATGTATGGTTTCCATCCCTCATTTAGCCCAATCTCCTTTGTTCTAGTTATCTATTGCTATATGACAAACCTCTCCCAACGACAGTGCTTTAACAGTGGCTCAAAACAACACTCCTTTATTTTCCTTATGAATCTTCAATTTAGGCAGAGCTCAGAGGAGACAGCTCCTATCTGATCCACAGAGTATCAGCTGGGGCAGCTCATCTGAGTCTGGAGGCTCCACTTCAAAGATGGCTCACTCGTATGACTGGTAAACTGGCCCTGCCTATTGGCTGGCAGCTCAGTTGGGACTATCAGCCAGGGGCTTCAATTCCTCTCCAGATGAGCCTGTTTAAGGGGCTGCTTAAGCTTCCTCACAGCCTGGTGGCTGGGTCCCAAGAGACAGCAAGCAGAAGCTCCTAATATCTTAAGACCTGGTCCTTGAAACTGGCCCAACATCACTTCTGCCATATTCCATTGGCCAAAGCAGTCACAGGGTCTGCTGAGGTTAAAAGAAGTAGAAAGAGTGTCAAAGTTGTGACGAGCTTTAATCTGCCACGCCATTCGGTTTTGTGAGGCAAGTTGAACCCAAGTTTCAATTGTTTGCTAACTTTATAATGAAAGAGTGTAGGGGAAGCTCAAGATTCATGGCTTGGGGAAAAAATGGTTTAGAATGTGAGACTTATTGCAATCAATTCTTCTCTGCTCTGCTGTATCCTTGTGCTAAGCCTCCACTCTCTTGTACCTACTCAAGAACTCCAAAGGCTACAGAGCGAAGGCAGAGAGTCCTGCCAAGCCTTTGCCAGTCACTCCAGGAAGTGGGGTATCTGGGCCTGTACTTCATAATTTTTTCGTTTTCCCTCTCTCCCTTGCCAAACTGAGGCCTACACTTTCTGTACTGTGTCTTCTGCCCAACCCCTACTTCTTGGGGTGATTGTCCCAGGCTTCTCTTTTTTACTTTTCTCATTCTTACAGGCTGTCCATCCAGCATTATAAATGCAGTGGTTTTCCAAGTTCAAGTGTGCAGTTCCTGGATGCAGGGGAGAAACCAGGCACGGAGTGCTTTCTGATGACCCTGGGGATAATTCCTCTACCTTATCCAGGTAGTATAAGCAACATTTGGAGTTAATGAATTCCAAACAAGTTTGCAGGAAGAAAGAAAGGAAACGGAAAAGAAAAAATAATTATAAAACCTTAACGCACACACACTTCCCTAAGGTGAATGAGCACGCACAGCCAGTATTATTGTTCTCTTTGTACAATAAAAAGATTCTTCTCTTTGTCTTTGGTTACTGAAAACGTAATCATTTCAGACAACCAGAGGATTCAGCACTTTCAGCTAGCGTAAGCTAGAGGCACTATCAACCTCGTCTTAAAATTGGTTGTGGGTTTTCTTAGGTATATTACTTCAGCTTATCCCCAATTCTCCTGAGTCTCTTGGTCTGCCATATACACCACTACACTGATTTGATCCTAATTGCAATTAGTGATAAGTACATTGTGAGGTTAAAAAATATTTTCTAAGGCTTAGAGATTTAGAAACAAATAGACTCCAAAAATAGGAGAAACACTCACCTAACCTTTAGAAATTTTAAGCTCCCAAGATTAAAATCTACCTCTTTAGAGTTGTTAGCCAAATTGAAGACCCTGGTGTACTTTCTTCTTCTCTGGCTGACCTACGCCACACCAGTGGTCTGAACGCTTCTGATCACACCAGCTGCATTAATACAGCAGAGGCAAAAAAGCACTAGTGTTAGTGTTAAGCTCCTGCATTAAACTAGCAGTGTGACCTTGGCCTCTGGGAAAGAGCGTGTACATAAATGTGGAAAGAGAGCTGATCTTTAAACCAGGCTGAATGGAGTTTGAATCCCAGCTCTGCCACTTACTGGCTTTCTTAACTTGGCCAGTTTACTTAACATCTTTGACTTTCTTTTCCTCATCTGCAAAATGAGGGCAAAAGTAAGCAGTTCCTCAGTTTGTCATGACAATTAAATAAAATAATATCTGGAAATAACCTGTCGTGTAGCAAACGCTCAAGGAATGATGGTTCCCTTCCCATGGACCTCAGCTTTTGCTAAAATAAGTGGGCCCATTGGATCTATATCACCACAGAGAAACAATTAGTGTTCATTATGACACTAGTTTGGGCCCTCAACTTATGGAGTCTGATTCTGAATAGTTAAGAAGAAGGGGACCATCCAGAAAGATCCTCAAGACCTAACCTGGAAGAACAAGCTGAGTGCTGAGAGTAAGTCAATGGTTTCCTTGCCTTAAAACTCTTTTTCATTATAATTCCCCTCTCCCCAGTCTTCTCCCCCACCACACACACACACACACACACACACACACACACACGAACATACTCACAATATGGTAGGTAGAATAATGGTCCCCCGAAGATGTCCATGTCCTAAACCTAAGAACTTGTGAATATCTTACCTTTCATGGCAAAGGGAACTTTGCAGAACTAAGTTAAGAACCTTGAGATGGGAAGATTATTCTGGATTATCTGGGTGGTCCAACGTAATCATAAGTGCTATGAAAAGTGGAAGAGGCAGACAGAAGAGAGTCAGAGGGAGATGTGGCCGTGGAAGAATAGTGAGAGAGATGCAGTGTTGCTGGCTTTCAAGACGGAGGAAGGGGGCCATAAACCATGGAATGCGGGCCGCCTCTAAGACCTGGAAGAGGTGAGAAACACATTCTCTCCCAGAGCCTCCAGAAAGAATCACAGTCCTACCAACATCTTGATTTTAGCCCAGTGAAACCCATTTTAGATTTCTGAACTCCAGAACAGTAAAATAATAAATTTGTGTTGTTTTAGGCCACTAAATTTGTGGTAATTTGTTACAGTAGCAACAGAAAACTAATATATATGGATACTTACTATAACTATATTGAGAAAATAACCACCAAAGCCCCAGAGAAAATTCTAATAATATCACTACCATGAGAGGATTAAAATTTCATTAACCAAAAAAATTTTTTAATAGAAGTTTGCTTGCAATATGTTCATAATGCCCCTCCCCCAAGATGGGAGGTAGGTGGGTGTTGGAGAAAAGCCCCTGGGAGCTCCCCAAGAGATGAATGAATCATGTATCTACTGTTTGAGGTGTCATCAGAGACAGTAACTGGAACTTAATCATCTCAAGTAATTATATAATGCTAAAGAGTTCCCTGTCATTCAAAAGAAAGCATTCTCATCAACATAAAGGGGAATTAATAACTTTTTAAGGTCGTGGGGAGTAGGGGGGGACACCTTTTGTTCCAATAGAAATCTTGGCTTCTGGGTAGCTAAATACAATTGGATACCAATTCTCAATCTCATTTTTAGAAACCTACAAGACATAGGTCAAGATTAAAATATTATCATAATTGTATTTTCTTTTTCATGTAAAGTTTGCTATTTTCTATTGGTAAAGTAAAGCCTGGCCATTTTGGAAAATACGGGAAAAACCAAATCATTTTTTAAAAAATCACCCCATAAACAAAAGACAGCATTGTTCACATTACATTTCCTCTGAACAGAGAGGAAAAGAAGGAGAAATAACCCTGTAGGACCATTATTCTCTGACCAAGCTTGCCCCCAGCTTACTCAGAATGCTACTTGCAAGGAAATAAAATTGACTCTCCCCAAGGAGAAGGATTCCATTGGGGTCAAACCAGCTGAGTTGGAATCTTGGTTTTGGCAGCCTTGGCACATCAGTTCCTTCCAGCAGCCTCAGTTTCCTCACCTGTAAAATGAGAATAATCAGACCTGCCTCCTGGGGTTTTCTGGGCGGGTTGCAGATAACTTAGGTAAAGCATCTAGCACCATGTTCAATAAAGGAAAGTGATCATCGTTCGCCCAAAAGTAATTTTCCAGCAATTTGTCAACTGGGGTCTTTCAGGATTCCCAGCAGCTTTGCTGGGCCCTGGTGCCTGAGACACCTCTAACTCTGCTGCCTGCCAGAAAAGGACCTTGACCTCAGCCCAGCCCAGAAATAATCATCTCATACCTAAAACTGGAACAGTAGGTGTTTCCTGTTTACAAAGCCCTGTCATGGGCATTCTCTCATTTCATATTTGGGCGTCAACCTGAATGAAATGGAAACCATCAAGCCAAATTTGTTTAGAATCTGCCATCTGGATGCTTCTCTCTGGCTCCCCTTGATGGACTCCCTCTGTTGGCATGTTGTCACCCATCCTTCTCCCACTCCCTGCCCCTCGTCACACCCTCTTTGGTGTCCGCACTGGAGTTTGTACATTTCTCCACTGTCACATGTCTCTTTCTATTCTCCATGGGTGGTTTTAATTTTTTCCTTTATCTTGAGGACAGGAACTATAATCTTTCTATCCTCATCCCCAGTGCCTGGCAGAGCAGCATTTAGTAAATGTCAGTAAGTGTTCGCTGAGTGAATAAATGAATCAGAGTTGAATAAATGGGTGGATAAATGGAATGAGTAGATTCATGAATTGCCCTCAATCAGTTGGTGTCTATCCCTATGTTCTGCGTGTTCTCCATAATCTGAGACCTCACCCATTCTCCAGCTCATGAGCAATTCACGTGCACTTTTTCCTCTCTTCACTACTGGTTTGTTCTGAGGTTAACCTGCGGATGTACCGACCAATAAGACCAACCAAGACCTGGGTAGGGGAGTCTAGCGGGGAAGGGGTCTCTATAGTTCTGGTCATGTGCTTTCTAGTGAGAAACTAGGATGCTTGCAAAATTCTAGGAGCACTCTTCCATCCTGCACTCCACATGAATGGCAGCCCCCGAATTAACATGCTCTACATTTTCTTATGAATGATGCCCTCTGGAGCAGTACATAGCCCAGCACTAGTTTTACCCCATAATACATGTCCCTTTAGGACTTTTGCAGTGTTCCTTGGTGCTGCTCAGATAAAGCCAACTGTGAACACTTCCGCTGTTGTAGGGAATAACCCTGCTTCTCATTTCCCCTCGTGCCCTCCTGGTGTCCTCCTTCAATGCTTCATTCTTCAATGAAGTCTCTGAGTAAACTTCAGAGCTGGCTGGGAGATACAGATCTGCTCCTCTCTGGCCCCAGGCTCTTAATGGTCTCTGTTCCTCTGCACCTCTGGGCTAGCCAGGTGTCTGCAATGAGTAACTTTTGACAAGAGAGGCCCAGATGCCACTTCCTCCTGCCAATTGGACTTCTATCACTGTCAGCCCTGAGGGCCCTCATCTTGAGCAACACAAGGCCAACTGTCAGGGCTCAATAAATAATGCAAGAGGAGGGGAGAAGCTGAGGTATAACAAAGGCAGTCAAGGGCAGGGGGACTGAAGTGACAATGCCACCATTCAGATCTCAGATCTGATGCAAGCTGAGACACTGACTGGGGCAAATTCCATAAACCACTCTGAACCTCAGTTTCCACACCTATAAAATTAGAATAATGATTCTATTCCACAGGGTCATGGAGGGAATTAAATGAGTTCCTACTCATGCAAAGTGCCTTGAACAAAGCTGGGCTCCCGGTAAGCCCTTGATGATCAATAATTATTGGCTATTATCTCTCAAATAACTGTTTATCTCATCCACAGTGGGCAGGACCAGCAAAAAGTAAGGTCAGGACAGGTGACCCTGGTTCACACACTATAGCTGAAGCTTGTCCATCCTCAAAGACTTTCCTTAAGAAGACACCAAGTCAAGAATTTCTAAAACAAATCTTTTCTTCATGCAGTGGTGGAGTGAAAAAGGCTTGAGCTAAATTAGTGTCAGACACACTTGACATCAAACCCTGTTTCCATCACTTACAACTTCCTAACTGGAAATTTGGGCAAAAGGCGATCTCAGTTTTGGGTTCCTCCTCTGGAAGATGGGAGCAATCTATAATATCTATATGACATTGTCATTGCAAAGATTAAATGAATAATATGGAAGATAACCTGTGGCAAAATGTAAGTGCTCAATATCAATTCCTCCCATCCCTCAAGTTTTCGTTTTATAGAAAACTGAGGTTTAGGGAGGTTAAGGCAGGTCAGCTCATCTCCATAAACTGTCATGCCTATGACGTAGAGAGGTTGGTGTAAATGGCCTATCGGTTCTAAAATATGTAAATCTCTGAATTCAAGATGACAAATGGAGTCACTGTCAGCAGAGTATCTTCTTGATGGGAACGTGCCCACTTTCTGCCACTCCAGCTGTGAGCTCAGAGGTCTAGGACTCAGCCGGTGCTCCCAACCTTGGGTCCATTAGCGTGGGGATTTCACCACCTGAGGGACAGTTCCAGGCCACTGGAGAAGCAGCATCCTGCAAATGTCCTGGGGCATGACCCTTGCTTGCAGCAGGCTACAAGAGGAGATCCATATAAATGACCGTGCTGCTGAGGACTTCCTCAGTCATGTGAGGATTACAGTGGAAAGGACAGATACGGCTTTCGGCAGAAGGGTAGACAGGCACTGCCGTCCACTGTGTGGATTCTGGGCAAAGGCAGGGAACCGATTGTCCTGGATTATTAATGTTAATAAAAGGAAGCTAAAGAAAAGTCACTCAGTCCCTGCCCTCAGAAACTGCTTTAGGTTCCACGAAGGCCCAGGTCTTCTTATTGTGCATATCTGCTAAGCGCCTAATACATGTTTCTTTCAAGGACAATTCAAGGGACACACACCAATATAAACCATGGTAGCCCAAAACTTCCCAAAATATCAGAGCTGCATTTCACAGCCTATATTCTTCTGAGCACCAGAAGTCTCACCAAATTCAATAGGTTCTACACAAGCGAGTTTGAGATTCTCTACATTCTTGGAGAGTCACAGGGTCCTTTATCACAGCCAAGGCACTGAGCAGTTCTGCAGTTAAAAGAAAACTGGTTTGCTTTTAATTGACAGATCAAAAATTAACACAAAACATAGATATAATTTTTTTTAAAAAATTTCTGTAGAGATACAAGGGTTCTTCAGACTGAGTTTGGAAAATGCCAACCTATAGTATTTTTAAATGGAGATTAAATGGCCTTTTTAAAAACAAACAAAGGTATTTTCACTATGTTGCAAGTCTAGTTTTCATCATTGCTACCTACCCCCCCCCCCCAAACTTGTCTAGGTCTCATGTTAAGCTTGGAATAAGCGTATGTCAACTGCATGTCTATATCCCACTGGGAAGTCACTCTCAAGGGCAGTGCGGCCAGAGCAGTGGCCTTTTAGCCCACTGCATGGCCAGGCCCTCCGCCATGCCCTCATCACCCCACAGCTGCACTTTCCCAGGGCTCGTTGCTGGTAGAGGAAGAAGATTCTGACAAATAAAGGGATTCCGGCCCTTAAAGGGGACTAAGGCTGTCAAGGGAGACTCCGAGGTGAGGCATTAGATGCCCCACCCTCCCAGGGGCTCCCATAACACCCTTTGAACACACCTTCCCAGAGCCAAAAACAGCGTCCACTGAGTAGTAGGTGATCAATAAATGAATGAACTGCACTTGGCACATTGCAAGCCAATGTTCCATTTATGAAAAAATGTCTGTCTCTCAGCTGTGAACTCCTTAAGGGGAAATACAATTTCTTTCAATTTCATGTGCCCAGTATCTACAATGCACCTGTTTCATGGACTTAACAAACAAGTGAGTGACTGAGTGGAACCAAATCTTAAGTGAATGACCTTGAGCTTCTTCTCTGTCCTTCCTTCTGGGTGCCAAGAAATGGGAGTGGAGCACCCAACCCTGTCTTGCCTACTTCTAAACTCCTCATCCTTTGGGTATACCTGGCCCCTCCCTTCTCTTCCTCCTTCAGCCATGTTTCCCCCACTTTCTCTTCCTCAACCGGGTTCTTTGCTACTCAGTTCCTGTGCAGTGGGAGGGAATGGAAATGACTGCCCTGAGGTGCAAGCCCACCCCGTTAGCCACATTTGCTCAAGAAGATTAACATTAATGTGGGAAGCAGGGCTTGGGGATTAGTTTCCTCTCACATCAAGCAGATCGTTTACACTGTGTTGCCAGAGGCCACTGGAGCAAGTTGAACATCAAGGAGGAGCAGAGGAGGGGGGGAGGAAGAGAGGGAGCTGCCTCACAGCCAATGGCGGTTGCCCCACAGACTTCTCCGTTTACATCAGGCCTTGTGTCCCACTTCTTCAGGTCGCTCTCTGCTCTCATATGTAAAGGAATCAGGCATCTTTCCAGGGCCTATTTAAAGATATCTAGTTAAGTTATTTTCCCACGTGCCCTTTCCTTGCTGTAAGCAGCCTCTAACTGGAAATAGGTGCTGTGTGTGAGGGAGAATAGAAAAGAGGTCTCTTAGTGGCTATCATTCTGGGACGTTCCGGTCCTGACATTCCAGGACAACATCTCCAACAACCAGCTGACAAGAATGGGACTCACAACGGACCCTTTGCAGCTGGGGATTTTTGTTACTGTTTGGGGGACTTTTTTTTTAGGTACAAGTTTAGAGCTAAGAATTTAAAATTTGCTGCTTTGACAATTTGCAAGTGACCCCAAAGGACCACTAGAGGAGGAGAGGCATTTTTAATTTTGCCTGAGGTATGAATTTTAATGCTCCACATTTCAAGGCTGGTGTCAGGAAGGCGTCTTAGCCAGGGAGGGGTCTAGACACCACCAGTTTTGTGCCTCTCTCTTAATACAAAAACCTACAAACCTTCAATCACCCTGGCCTTAAAGACCCAGTTTTATAGATAAGGAAATGAGATGCATTTCTGGTTTGGGAACTGGGGTTCTAACTATCTCAGGAATATCCCCCACCACAACATGGTCCTGGATCCAAAACCCAGTGCCGCATTACACAGCTCATCTCCTCCTCCCACCCCTGAGCCTCCCGAACTTCCTTCTCCTTTCTCTGTTCTCAGCTCTTAAAAGGTCCAAAGGGAGGGAGGGTACAGTGAGAAGGCAGACTGGCGGAGGAAGCAGACTTCTAGGTGTAAGGATTCTGCACCCAATTCCCAAGTGTGGGGGGAGGGTTCCCCACATCACCAATTCTGTGACACCAGCCGGTTGTCCTACAATTCGACTCAATTCTGACACTCTCCACCCAGAGATAGCATCAGATTCCACAGGTTAAGGGCTCAGTCCCACAAGACTGCCCCCGACTTCAGATGCTAATCACGTCTAAGTTGTTACTTGTACTTCTAATTGAATGGCTATAAATCAGAGGTTCCTACAACCCCTTCCTTGGGTTTGATTAATTTGCTAGAGTGGCTCACAGAATTCAACAAACCAGTTTACTCACTAGAGTACCAATTTATTACAAAGGATATCAAAGGATATGAATAAACACCTGGATGAAGAGATACATAAGACAAAGACCCAAACAAGGGAGCTTCTGTCCTTGTAGAGTTTGGGTCTGGCATAGTGGCATATGGAAGTGTTCTTGGTTCACCAACCCGGAAGCTCTCTGAGCCCCGTCTTTGAGGGTTTTGTGCAGGCTTCATTGCATAGGCATGATTGATTAAGTCACTGGCCATTGGCAATTGATTCAACCTCCAGCCCTTCTCCCCTCCTTAGAGGTCAGGGGTGGGACTGAAAGTTCCAACTCTCTAGTCACACGGTTGGCTCTCCAGCTCCATCCTTAGGGAGGGTCCAAAAGTCACCTCATTAAATTAAGAAAAGACACCTCTGTCACTCTCATCATTTAGGATATCCCAAGGATTTTAGGAGCTCTGTGCCAGAAACAGGGATGAAGACCAAATACATATTTCTTATTATAAATCACAATATCACAGGGTGTCTCTTTTCATCCCCAGTAGCTCTTTCAAGTGCTTTCTATGTATCGCTGATATCAGCAATCCTTTAACATCCAGACAAGGTCAGCCCAAACCCCCATTGTACAACCAGGAAGGAAAATAGGGTCCTCCTAAGATTCCTTCATCTTCTTAGAGGCTCGCCTCTTCCTAGTCACCTCTACTTTGTTTTTGCTGAATTTGTCAGTCTGGGTCATACAGCTTTTTATTATTGTCATTTTTTATCTCCTTCTTGGTATTGACCCAAACAAAGAATTCAGCCCCTTTCCTCTTGATATCCTTCCCAATATCATACATAAGGCAGATATCCGGACTAAATTTTTACCGGAGAATCGAGGATAATGGTAAGGCCTATAATTGAGGAGTACTAGTCTTGACTATTCATAACAAGCCCTGTCACATGGTTTCTCCATTCTTCTCCCTTTGCAACCCATCTCCCCACTATCGAGTTCAGGTTTATCACTTACACAAAGCCTTTAGTCGTCTCCTGGCTGCCTTCTTCCCTCAGGCGACCTGATTTCTCTACAATAAGGTTCTTTCTTTAAGGAACTCGAGTAACTTCCAGAAAGGTGATCATCCTTCTCAGTCCGACTATGTGGTTGAATACCTACTCACTCATCCATTCAGTCAGTCACCCATTTAACAAGCATGCGTTGAGTGCCTACTAGGTGACAGGTGCTGGGGCTACAAGAGTGAACCACAGGACAAAAATCCCTGCCCTCATGGGGCTTACATTCTAGGGAACTCTGCATAAACTTCATTTGGAAAATAAAAAGATTTCAACAATGAAAACTTGACAACTGATGTCTTAGAATATTTTTAGGAGAGCATTTAGAGTTGACCATAATGGATTGCTACTTTTCCTACTTATTCCTCTTAAATGGGATGGGGGTTAGAGGGAGGAACCGGCTTCTGTTCTTTGGAATCTAGTTTCTTTTTTCACTTTCCTCCTTTTTGAAAGGACCGTTTCCTCCTCTGTTCCTCTAGGCTGCGCTGGCCTCCTCCTGTCCCCTGCTTAACCCTCCCTGAAATACACAAAGCTGCACTACTTCCTTCCCTCCATCCTGCCCCTGCCTCCAGGGTTATTATTTCCAAGGGATGCTTCCTATAGAGCCCTGTCACCCACTCATCCACCTCACCGCTCTCTCCTCTCCCACCTAAATTAATTCTCTCGGCTTATTTCAAAGATGCTATCTGTGCTGGCTGGATGTGCTGCTTTGTCGGTCATTAAACTGTCCCCCATATAATTTACAGATGCCTCCAATGATGCATGTCTGGCTGTAGATGTCACCAACAGATGTCTGGGGAGTTACATTCCACCCGGAATAGGCTTTCCTGCAGTTTCAAGAGTAAGACGACATCTTTATTCTTCCTCTCCTCCTGGGCTAGTGGGTTTCTCCAGATAGATGCTGCTGTTTCTTTTATGGGATTTCCTTTTTTATTTCTCCTGCCCATACCCAACAGATCATCTTTGAAGAGCCGCTTTACAACTGACTGAGATTATCAGCACGCAGAAGGCCTCCCTTACGGCACTTCTAGGTGCAACAGACCTAGAAATAGATGTGTTTCTGTAAGTGCTTTTATTCCCGAAGCATCTTAGGAAAGAAAAACTCGAGCAAGAGACTTGCACAGATGTCACATATAAAGAAAAGCATCTACAAACAACAGACACTTTCCAAACAATTTTATACTATTTTATTTATTTACTTGGACTCCATCCTGTTAAAAAAAGATTTGAGGAGGCTTACAAAAATGCATATAATTTGTAGAAAATGAACAAAAACAGGATAAGAACATTCAACCAAAAATAGAACAAGGAAAGAAAAATGAAAATATTCTTTTTGTGAGGATAGTATAAAATCTGCCTGTTATGAGAGCCTTTGTAGTTCTTAAAGGCATTTGCCAGATTTGGCGCTGGGCTTCCTAATGGTCAAAGAAAAGAGGAAAACATAGCCTCAGCTTCCACCCATCTGGAGGGAAGGGAAGGGGGAACCATTAGGGCACATTGATTTTTTCACAATGACTTGGGGCTGCTTCTTACATTTAGTGAGTGGCGTTAGGGCGGCTAAATGTCCTGCAATGCATACCACAGTCCTCCAGAGCAGAATTGTCCCGTCCAAAATGCCAACTACACACCTGTGAGAATGAATAACTTGTGTGACTCATAAAGTCCAAAAGTCAAAAACTCAAAATAAACTAGTAATTCAAGAGAAGCATGGGTACTGAGACTAGAAAAAAATTTCCTTCTGAGACTCTACAACGGGCTCAGTGGTGTAGCAGACAATATCAAGACCCTCTAAGAGGTATAAGAGGGAGATGCCTATGACCATTCCTAACATCACCCAGAGAGAATTGCTGTTGA
This sequence comes from Equus przewalskii, assembly GCF_037783145.1. NCBI lineage: Eukaryota > Metazoa > Chordata > Mammalia > Perissodactyla > Equidae > Equus > Equus przewalskii. The sequence continues at coordinate 37,679,506 of NC_091852.1, forward strand.
GGAGTTTCATGCTTTGACCTATCCCTTAATGCGGAAGTTTAGCCTGACAAGTCTGTCTAACTCAGGCTCCCCAGTTTTGATTCCAACCCCAGAAATGTGAGCTGAGTAACGCTCTAGACCCTGCCAGGTACCCTGGAGGTTGTAAAGCTGAACAAGAACAAGACCGTGTCACTCTTTCAAGGAGCTCATTTAATAAGGCTACAAGCCCTTCTAAAACAAGTCAAGAGCTCTTTCTTTTTGCGGCCACCGCTCAGGCGCCTTCGGCCAAAATGAAGTTCAACCCCTTTGTGACTGCTGACCGGAGCAAGAACCGTAAACGGCATTTCAATGCACCTTCCCACATTCGCAGGAAGATTATGTCTTCCCCTCTTTCCAAAGAGCTGAGACAGAAGTACAATGTTCGGTCCATGCCCATCCGTAAGGATGATGAAGTTCAGGTTGTATGAGGACACTACAAAGGGCAGCAAATTGGCAAAGTAGTCCAGGTTTACAGGAAGAAATATGTCATCTACATTGAGCGAGTGCAGCGGGAGAAGGCTAATGGCACAACTGTGCACGTGGGCATTCACCTGAGCAAGGTGGCTATTACTAGACTAAAACTGGACAAAGACCGCAAAAAGATCCTTGAACGTAAAGCCAAATCTCGCCAAGTAGGAAAGGAAAAGGGCAAATATAAGGAAGAAACAATCGAGAAAATGCAGGAATAAAGTAATCTTATCTATGGCTTTCATTAAAAACTTAAAACAAAGAAAAAAAAGTCAAGAAATTGATCAAATAAAACCCCAAACTGTTTCATATACAGCATTTCTCATATAAACATATAAACCACTCTTTGAGATAAACCGATGGACGAATTAGGCAACTCAAAACAGCGAAAAGAAAGAGTATGACAGCGACCTCTGAGGAACCCCAAATTAATGACACCTATTGTTCTGGTCAGGGTTCTTGGTTACAAGCTCTAGAAATTTACTCTGGCTCTCTTCAGCAGAAAAGCAATTTCTTGGAAGATTATCAGAGGCTCGTGGAATGCATAGGAAGCTGGAGCCAACAGAAACAGCAGTAGGAGACTCGCCATGGAGCCCAGGAGTGACGCCCTGGGCGTGTGGCAGCTGTTGTAGATGAAGATTAAGAGTTCTCAGGGTTTGCGCCACTCGACTCTGAGCCAAAGTCCCAGGCTGGGATCTGATTGGTTGAACCAAGGTCACATGCCCACACCCTGGCTGCCAGGGGGCAAGATGAATAGGATCCACACTCAGTGGCTTCTACAGTGGGAGGTAGGCTGTGTGTCCAAGAAATACCACACACAAGAGAGGATATTGACAGCCAAAAGATGACAGTGTCCCCAACACCTACGGATTTATGTGTCTAGACATTCAATTAACAGATGTGTGCTAGACACTGTTCTGAGCACTGAGGATCTGTGAGAACATCCTGCTCCCCTAAAGCCTTTATTCTAGTGTGTGCGTGTGTGTGTGCGTGGGGGAAAGCAATGAACAAATTAATAAAGATACCAGTTGTTGTGGCCTCAAGGACCATGCATATAACTAGAACAGGGGAAGCGGGATTGGGAGTGTGGGAGGCTGCTCTACTCCTGAGTGGTCAGAGGGGATCAGGTGGCTATCTGGGAGAAGGATATTCCCAGCCAAGGGGACAGCAGTGTAAAAAGCCTGAAGCAGAAGTACACTCCGCATGTTTGAAGACCAGCAAGAGGGACTGTGGTTGGAGTAGAGCAAGGAGATGTAAGTGGGAGGTGAGACTAGAGAAGACATGAGGGGACAGGAGCAGGCAGGGCCTTCTAGGCCACATTAGCACTTTGGCTTTAAACCTAAATGAGCTAAGAAGCCCTTAGAGAGTTTGATCAGAAGAGTGGCTTGATCAACTAATGTTTTAACAGGATCACTCAGTCCACTGGGTTAAGACTCAACTTTTGAGGTGCAAGAGGAAGAGAGGAAACCAGTGTCATACCCAGGTCTCTCCTGACCACTACACTACAGTTGTGGAGTGGGAATTTGCAGGTAAAGGGAACCCTGGAGAAAGTCTAGTTAAACGCTGTGGTGAAGCTCAGAGATGTGAAGGGCCAACTGCCTTTTTCTGTCAGGGCTGAAGTGAGAATCAGGCCTCCTGATCTGGGCCTGAACTAATTTCATTGAACCACAAGGATAACAGAGGAGGTTTGGTCTCTCTTTTTCTCCCAAGGATGGTAGACCGTGGCTTCCTCATCCTCTCATATTTCTTGGGGATGAAGATACTCTGCCCTTCTCAGGCCTCTCTCCCACACCATGGGATAAGCAGCCCACTGTATGGAAGCCTGGATGGTGGTATCAGATGCATCAGTCACTATTACTGCCCCAGCCACTATCCATGCAGAAGAGGCAGCCCTTATGCAGCTATGTTTTGTGACACGTGACTTTCTCCCTCAATTGTCACCCCTGCCAGACCCTAGATGACAGAATCAGGGTGGACTCCTGATCCAAGGCAAAGAATCTGAAAACTGGCCAGGGAGCTATGATGTCGCAACCTGGCACAAACAGATGAGGATGACCAATCGAATTCCCTTTCTGGAATCTGAACTAAGAAATTCCAACAGAAAGAGGTTCTCAGCAGTGGAATCTGATGCTAAAAGTAAACATAGACATAGAGTTGGGTCTACCTGTTTGCTTGTGGTAAACAAGTGATGAGGGAGCAGACCTACAGAGAAAAGCAAGGAGGCCATGAGTATCACGGTACCGTGAGAGTCACGGGGAGTGGCTGGGTCACACTAACACCAGAGCACTCCCAAGGAGAATCACAAACTCCTTCTGCTCAAATTCCCAGAGCCCCCTCGGCCTGAGCCCAGTGGTTCTGCTTTTTGTGAAAATAAGTATATATGCAGTGGCATCTGCTCCTAAATATTCAGGCCTTAGAAGTATCCACCTCTGCTCAGCCAGTCTGGACTCCAGACCACCAACAAGAGGACCACACCTAAGACAGCACCGCACATTCTCCTTCTTAGAACCCCACTCACTTCCCACCTTGAATTATGGATCCTCAAAGCCTTCTCCTAATGCCTCTAGATGCAGGCCAAGTTTACGGTCAATGTTTTACTTCAAGGATATATTGATTGAGATATGTCTGTAGTGACATATATCTTTAAAATACTGTGTAAATTGTTTATTTAAAATCAAAGCTATCTTTAAAAGAGCTAATGTTGGTGATTTTGTAGGTCCATTAGCAACTCATTGATCCATTTCTAACCAAGATGTCTGGACAAGCCTCCTGCCAAACTAATAGCTCAGTTGGCTCAGGGAATTAAATGCCAAGCAGTACTACACTCTTACCATCTTGTGTAAAGTATGATTAAGAAGACAAGATCACATTGTAAGGACAGAAAAATCTTTCCTTGGATTAGTGAACCGATCATTGCATCCCTACCATAGAAACAAGTGTTCCTTCCTACGGCTCGCATGGTTAGTCATAAGCAGGTCTCCAGGTCTCCGGGACTCACTCTCATTGACATTAATGACATTGATCTTCCAAGCTGGGTATTTATAAAATTTGTCAGTAAAACCACTAAAGGTCAAGACTTTGGGATTCAGCTTACTAAATGGTCCCATCCTTAAAATCTTTACATGCATGCACCTGCCAAACAAGTAAATGATCTAAGCAGCAGGGCCTGGAAAAAAAGGTAGGCCGTTGTCAACGGCAGAGACGCTGTCCAGTTTGGGTTCCCAAGCAGTAGATTCTGAGACAGGGACTCTTGAAAAAGTGATTTACTGGGGTAGTATGCTCCAGAGAAAGTGACCAAGAAAATCAGAATAGGGCAGAGCAGAGTTAAGCAAGGATGTGGCTCAGGTGGCTTCAGTGTGGTCCCACAGAGAGCTCTGGGACACAAATTGTACCACAGCATTGATCATATCTTCAGGCAAGGGACCACCTTTTGCACCCCTTGTCACTCACTGGCCTTGGATGGAAGGTGGGGAGTATATAACCTCCAGACTGAGACAGCTCCCATCTGACCAAAGGCAATTCTCTGAAGATGTTGGCTGTGAGCTGTTGGCAGCCAATTTAGTGCTGGACCACAGGGTGCACTGGCCTGCTGGAGGAGGTTTGGGCTGGGTACCCACAGTATCCTCTACAAGTGGCAAGACAGATGGGCAGCAAATCCCCAAGGCATTTTATCTCCCCTTTGGACTCTGGAATTGCCAAGGAGATACTTTTGGACACCTCAGAAGTTGCCCTAAATGGGTGTACAAGAATCAGCTGTGACCACTGTTAACTGAAGAAATCTCTAGTGCTGGAGCCACATCAGATTTTAGATTTACAGTTTTGATTTTGCCTTTGTTCTAATTTATAAACTTGTGCCCTTATAGTGGGTTGAATAGTGGTCTCCTCCAAAAGATATGTCCCCATCCTCAACCCTAGAAGTTGTGAATGCAACCTTATTTGGGGAAAAAAATGGTCTTTGCAGATATAATTAAGGATCTCAAGATGAGATCATCCTGGTTTATCGAGCTGGGCCCTAAATCCAATGACAAGTGTCCTCGTAAGATACAGAAGAGAAGACACAAACTCAGAAGAAGATGGAGACAGAGATTGGAGCTATGCAATAAAACACCAGTAGCACCTGGAATCACCAGGCTCTAGAAGAGGCAAGGAATGGAATCTTCTTCCCTAGAGTCTCCGGGGGGAGTGTAGCCCTACCATCACCTTCATTTTGGACTTCTGGCCAATCTGGAACTGTGAGAGAATAAATTTCGGTTGTTTTAAGCCACTTTCTTTGTAGTAATTTGTTACAGCAGCCACAAAAAACTAATACAGCCCTTTCTTCTCATCTGTCTGGTCTTGACCAAGTTAATTAACTACTCTGAGTCTCGGTTTTCTCATATATAAAAGAGGATAAATAATAATCTTCTCATATTTTATGTGAATTAATTAAGATATCAGGAAGGAAAAGCACACGGACTGTCAGGAATTGACACGTAACAGATGTTCCATAAATCTTACTTTCCCGTCTCTCTTCTTCTATCTATATTGGCCCTACACAAAGCTTTTTGAAGTAGGTTCTTACTCTGCCTTTCCACTGCAGCAATCTCAACCCTGGAAACACAGATCCTTTCCCCTCTCAAACAGATAGTGGGGCTTTGCCACCAAAAGTTGCAATAAGGCTGAATATGAAGTTTTTAATAAAACACAACTTCAACGATAGCTTTTGTCTTATTTATACTTCTCGTCTAAAGGGAACTATGTTTTTTATACTTTTATTGAAATGTCAAATACATTCAGATATACACGTATTATTAGTATAGAGCTTGATGAATTTTCACAAACTGAACACAGCCATGTAACTAGCATCCAGGTCAAGAAAGAGAACATGAACAGCACCCCAGAAACTTCCCTTGTGCTCCTTCCCAATCACCACTCCCCAACAAGGAAAACCATGGTGCTGACTTCTAGTCATGTAGAGTAATTTTGCCTGTTTTTGAACTTTACATAAATGGAGTCATACACTCTGTATTCTTTTATGCGTCTCCTCTTGTGCCACACAATGTTGGTTACATTTACCCATTTTAGTGCACCTAAGGGTAGATTGCTCATTATCATTAGAGTATGGCATTCCATTTGGGGAATATAACATAGCTGATCTGTTCATTCTACCGATGATGGGTATTTGGGTTTTTGTCAGCTTTTGGCTATTACAAATAGTGCTGTTATGAACATTCTAGTTTATATCTTTTGGCAAACATACATATAGATTAATCTGGGGAAAACTGATCTCTCTACAGTATTAAATCTTCCAAAACATGAACATGGTACATCCCTCCACTTATTTAGGTGTTTTCAAAATTTCTTTCAATAATATTTTGTAGTTTTCTCTGTTGAAGTCTGGCACATTTTTCCTTAGGTTTATTCCTGGGTGTATTAATTTTTGATGCTATTGTAAATGGTATTGGGACTCTGAGGGATTTTAAGGAGATGGAAATTTCTAATAGTCTGAGCTTTACTGCCTCTCTAGACAAGAATCATAAGATTTTCTTTCATTAAAATTTTAGAAGGAGGAAAATTATTTTAATATTCCAAACTGTTAAAGTTGACAAAAGGGAAAACAAATAGAACCGGAGATTGCCATTAGCCAATTAGAGTGTCGTCAACAAATTCCAGGTTTCACTTTCAACAATATCTAATACTCCCAAAGAAACCCTTTCCCAGAAAAGTATCCAAAAGAAACACCTAGAAATTCCATGGTTTGTGTAAAAGAAATGAATTCTTTTGGTCTCTTGCCAGAGTTTAGCACTTTTTCTGGTTTCCAAAATTTGAAAAGGGAGACAAAACCCAACATTTATATACTCTATTATGTGTCAAGTGCATTTAATAATTATCTATTTTAATTCTCATGACAAACCCATATGCTGTTAGCATTTACTTGATTTTACAGTTGAGGAATCTAAAATGAAGAGAAATGAATGCCCCAAATCACATTCCGTCAGTGATAGAAATGCAAATCCAGGCCTGACGGATGCCAAAGGTAATTTCCCCTCCTTTTAAAAGTAACATTAATTAGTGTCTTTCCAACTATTAAAATTAAAGATATGTTCATTATAGAAATTTGGAAAAATATAGAACAGAATAGACAAATGATTTTTCAAAATGTATATTTAGTTTTCACTTAATATCACCCCATGATAACGTCCTCATGACTTCACATACCCTTCTACAGCATTCTAACGTCTGCAAAGTATTTCATTAGTTAAATCCACCATAATTGTTTAACCAAACACCTTTCATGCTGGCCTCTTAGAGTATTTCTATTTTTCATATAACAGAAGATAACGCGGCAATGAACCATGCATCTATAGCATTACAACTTTGCACACTTATGATTACTCCTTCATGATAAATTCCTTGAAGTATTCTCTTGGGATAAAGAGTTAGAAACCTATTAAGGCTCTTTAATACACACAGCCAAGGCTGCCCATCCCCACCCCCAGGCCCCGAGACAGGTCACAGTTTCCACAGCCCTTAGCACGAGAGGGCGGCCACCAGCTGTGTCTTTGCCTGTGCTGGCTATTACCACTTCGAAAAATATTTGCAAGTTGGACAGATTTAAAAAATCATATTATTTTAATTTACACTTCTTTAAATACCAGTGGTTTTGAGCATCTACTTAGGGGTCATGTGTGTTTCTCTCTTGGACATCAGTGGTTCTCAAAGAATGGTCTCCGGGTCCCCTGCATTAGAATGCCTAGGTGCATACAAGTAGCAGATTCCCGAGTTCCAACTCAGACTCTGTAATCAGCCCCGGGGTGGGGGCCTGAAAGGGGAATTTGAGTTTGTTAGCACTCTGCTGACAATTCATATGCTACTAGACTTTGATAACTGCTGCCATACTTAGAACCACACCATACTTAGAAACAGCAAACACATAGCCAGGATTTGAGTCCTTCACAAGTGAAAATCAGCAAGAATCCTCGCACGAAGCTCTTATTCATCTATATCATTTCAAATACACTTTCAGGCACATTAATAGCTGCACAGAGCCTGTTGAGATGTGATGGTTCAAACCCGTCCGTGTGAATAAGCTCACAACACGTTTTTGGTGGCAGAGTCAAGTCAATGACTGTGGAATCAGCGTCTGTGCCCAGCAGGATACTAACTTGATGGCAAAAGAAGAGATTTTAAAAGCAGAAGATAAAATATTTCTTTTGAAGTGTTCAAAAAAATTCTGCAAAAGCTGTGAAACTAAGGATGCAACCCGAGAACCAAGTAAAATGACATCATCCAGTACTGGCTTTTGAGGACCAGAGGAAAAGTAGAGCAGGATGTGCTTCTCACCTCTCCTATCTCACGTCACTCCACTGACTTGGGTCCCATCAAATTGAAACAGAAGGACTGCTTTTCCTGAGAAAAGCACAGGTATGGTTACAGGCATTCAATCTCTGTTTTGAATGCCGGGGAGATTTAGGGATATAAAACCTACAGTGTTATTGTTTGGGAACCAGCTCTTTCTTTGGTGAGGAAGATTGGCCCTCAGCTAACACCTGTGCCAATCTTCCTCTATTTTGTATGTGGGACACTGCCACAGCATGGCTTGATGAGCAGTGTGTAGGTCCACACCTTGGATCCGAACCTGTGGATCACCAAATCGGAGTGAGCAAACCACCGCTACGCCACTGGGCTGGCCACAGGAATCAGCATTTTTATTATGCCTCTGCAATTCAAACAGGCAAAATTTACTTCCATTAGTAGTTTTAAATGTTATAATTCAAGGGGTCCCTAAAGTTATTTATTACAAACAAGCGCAAATGACCCAGACAATAGGCCAGTGCTAGGCGGGTGGGCAGGACATGGCATACCGTGTTCACATGTGGGATCCTGTTCTCACAGGAAGCAGAAACATCCTCTTCCTGGGAAAGGAGAGAAAACAGTTTTCTTGTTGCCGACCATCATGCGCCGAGCTCCTTATGCCTGCCCTGTGCTGTGTGCTTCCCATGCACTACCTCCTTTATCCTCACAACACTGACCCCAGGCGGGTGTCCATGTCTTTGTACCACTTAGGAATAGATTTGGTGGGCACCCAAGCCACCATGGCTCAACCACCTGAAAGATTGTTTTTCTCATATACAATGAGTGCCAAGAAAGGGCCCTTGAGAGAGTTGGCACTCCATGGATATTCATGGATAAATGAATAAACAACCGAGCGAGGGAACAGCAGGAATTGAACTCTGGCCTATTGGCTCCCAAACTCCTCCTCCCGTTGCATCATGCTGCCACTCCTAGCACTCCGAGCCAGCAGAGCTGTCTTTCCTGGCCAGAAACTGTGTTGGCTTGGCCCGGAATGGAAGTATTGGAACTTTTTCCTCCGCTTCTATGAATCCAGCATTCATAGAAGCACTCAAAACTTCAGACCTTAAACGCACAGCCGCATGCACACACGGGTGCCATGGCACAGTGATAATAAATCAGGGCTACGATGCCCACTCTTGAGCACTGCTGCCCCGGCCTCAGCTGAGCTCTGCCCTCTAAGCCAGGGACGATGGCTTACAGAGCCCCCTTCCCCCTACCCCCAACCCACAACGTGAACCCTGCCACTTTCCCAGCCTGGCGGACCCGCACTTGCTGCTCTCTGCTGAAAACAAGAAAGAGAAATCATTTTCTTTCTAGCCATGCTGGGCGCAGCACGCAGGGTAAGGCCGAACTCTGTGAAACAAACAATGTCTCAAACCCGAGTTAATACTGAGATGGACCCAATTCTCTGACAGGCGTGTTAAATGTGATTAAAGCTGCAGAGCGTTCCCCACATACCCATCTGCTGTGTGGAGGAGCCCACAGCTGTTCTGATTTCTGATGTACAGTTTCTTGTCAGTTGTTTCAAATGTATCTCATCTTGCACGTAATCTGGGTCTTCCCTCCCTGGGCCCTCCTTGGACCACCTTGGCCAGTTTCTCTAAGCAGCCCCCGAGATCCACACGCCTCTGGCCGCAGGTCTGGAGAGGCATGTGCGAGCTCTGGCTGGTGCAAAAATGTGTGATCACAGGGAAAGCTTAGCGCTTTAGCTGCTGGAATGAATCTCTTGGATCCTAAGCTGTCATGACGCCACCACCTGCAGCTCCTGCCGGTTTATGCTGTGGGGTGAGAGGAAAGAACAGGGATAAATCATTTTTGATGCTACAGAGAGCTGCCCCTGAGATACCCACCAGCTACCAAAGAAATACATTCTGAAAGCTCTGGAAGGGTGGTGAGAGCGCTGCTGGGGGATTCTGGGGAAAGGCAGAGGTGGAGAGATGGGGTCTGCTAGGCAAGGGATGGAGTCCACAGAGGTCACTGGAGACCTTGAGGCCAGAGGGCACAGACAAGGCAGAAACTGCCGATTTTAGGAGAACTGGCTCATCAGCACTCACTCTTACAGTAACTTCACAAGAATTTTTAAAAAGCAACCCTCTATGGGGCTGTGGCCCTGCACCAGAGTACAAAGCCTGCTAAGCATAGCAGAGGCTGGGTTTCAGTCCTACTTGCCTCCTGGGCCAGGGCTCCTTGTGTAGTGAACAACCTGTGCAACCATACCAAGTAGGAGCAGGCGAGCATATGAATGTGGGAAATACAGGGAGCATAAGAGAAGAACCAGAAGAGAAATATAAAAATAGAGCATCAAGAGGATTCAAAGAAGTTGAAGCCTCTTCTTAGGTCCTGACTGCTTGTTGGCAATCTTTGGTGTTCCTTGAATCATAGATGTACAGCGCCAATCTCCACCTTGGTTGTCACATGGCCTTCTCCCCATGTGTCTCTCTGTCTTCACATGGCCTTCTTCTTACAAGGACGCCAGCCTTATTAGAAGGAATCATTTCTAAAGGACTGATTGTGGCTTCCCATCCCCCCGTGAAGCAAGGCATTTGGACTTGCTCCACTCGGCGGAGCTGCCTGGGCAGAGGTGTCACACTGCATTCTGGGAAAAACCTGGGCTTGTCCCTGAAAACATTTCAAACTCTTCCCTCAAAGCCCCAGTTTTTTTAGGTCTGATGAACCCGTCCTACCTTAAGATAAATGTTGAAAACAACAATTCCGTATTAAGAGAAAAACCTGAAGACAGCCCCTCGAGGTCTATGAAAGACAGCAGAAATCGCTTACTGATTTTCTTAAAGAAAAAACACGTCTTAATTGAAAAAGAAGCTAGTCATCGTATGAGAACTGCAGTTTCATTCAATAAACATTTACTGAGCAAATCTTAGGTTTCAGGCACAAAGGATGCAAGAAAAATAAGCCACCATTCCCCCTGTCAAGGAGTGCGTGTCGATGACAGGAGCCCAGCACACATGGCCATGGGACATCAGGGACAATGTCAGGTCACATCCCTTCAAATCTGAGCTCATGCTTCCCTCTAACCTCAGGTCCCATTGGTACCACTCTGTTCAGATACCTGCAAAATTCCAGTGGTGTGTTAAGTTGCTGTATTAAAAACACCGATTTTAGATCAGATATAAATAAATAAAATAAATAAACACACAAAAACATATCCATGAATGTGTGTGATGTATGTATATGTAGATATATACACATATACATTCACATATAAGTAGATATGTAGATATACACACACACACACACATATATATATATACACAAATATAGCGTGTATGTGTGAGCATTAAAAAAAAAGCCATGTGGGCATCAGAAATAATACTGACCTCCCCACAACCAAATCATCTCACAGCCCACCCTAACTCACGTTCTGCTGTGAATGAGAAATAGCACAGGAAAGTCACATGGAGGAAACAAAGGCATTTATCTTTAGTAATTAGGACGATAAAAAAAATACAGTTCCCATTTGAGTGCTCACTGTGTGCCAAGCATTGCGTTCATGTTTCACAACGTTCTTTTATTTAATCCACAGATTTGGATTATGTCATTTAACCCTTACCTCCACTCTGAGAAGAATGTACAATTTTCTACGTTTTACTAGAGAGGAAGTGGAAGCTTGACAGGCAATTGGCTCAGGAAATGGCAGAGCAAGGATTCAAACCCAGGTCTGTCTCATTCCAAAGACAACGTTGGTAGAAGTTTCCAGAATGAGCCTCAAGGTCCAGGCTGAGCTCCAAGAGACCACATGAGCATAACCATGGTTTTGCACATTAATCCTGATCAAGGAGAGAAACCAGACATGGAGACCAAAGTAGCTGAAGCAAGAGGCCAGGGGGAGGCTGTGAACAGGACACCAGGCTACAGCTGGAAGGCCAAGGGGTCTGAAAGCTTGCAGGGAGGGATACTATAAGCTGGGCCTGCAGAAGGGTTTGCATGTGGACTGTGAGTGAGGCAAGGTTCTCGGGGCTCATTCTGATTAGTCACTGGCCGGGTGGGTGGGCCTGCCTACCTAAGGGACAGTGGCAGGTCTGGGACACACCCGGGGGATTTGGCAAATTCTCTCCCTGGGCCTTGTTACAAGTAGCTGGCACCTCCTTGGCACATTTTCCTCTGCAGCAAGTAGGGCCACTCACCCAAGAAAGAGCAGTGGAAGGCCCCACCCAGGCAGCTGCCAGGAGTCCCATGCAGAGTCCAGCACTGCTGGCTCTGGCCTGTGACAGCTCTCAGACACAACACAGGTAGCTCCCTGAGCACTTCCTTGGGGAGGCTGAGAACAGTCCAAACAATGGACAACAGACTTCAATGGCCCTCCTGACCAAGCCTTTTTAGGTCACAGACGGTGCTGTGTTTATACTCCCAGGGACGGAACATCCTTTGCTCACAGCCCCGTGCCCCTCCCCCCTATCTACCCCTCTTTGGCAAATGCCTGGACTCTTAGCAATCTGTGCAGATGTGTTGTGAATCACTGTCAGTTCAAGTACACAATCTTCCTCGACTTCAACCCCCATCTGCTTGCGCTGCATACCTCCCGCTCCAAGTGCTGGGGGAAGCCAACTCCAGGAAGCAGCGGCAGCCCCCAGCACTCTGGAGCATCCGGCAACAGGCGGCAAGACAGCCACAAAACTAGGTGGCTAACACCCAGCACGCACAGTTTGGGCCAGGCGTGGTCCTAGAGACGATCCCCACAGGCCTGTGAGCAGTGATTATGATGTCCATCCTAAGGAAAAGTAAACAGGCTGAGGGAGGCTGATGGGCACCAAAACTCAAGTGAGTGAGCGCTGAGATTCAAAACGAGAAATGTTCTTTCTCATACGCAGTGTTCCATCTCAAATCGTTATGTTTCCAATTATTCTTATTAGCAGTCATAACAGCGGCAGCAGCTTGCGGGCTAGGCGCTGTGCTAAGTGCTCTGTGTGGATTAAGTCATTCAATCCTTGCAAAGAGCACCGTGGAAGATATAATTATGACCTTCCTTTTAGGGACGAGGACCTGAGGCACAGAGAGGTTAGCAGACATGAGACGATGAGGAGGTGAGCCGTCCCCTGCATTCCTCATTTCCTTTGCACTTCTCCTTGCCAGAGGCCACTCAGCTAGTTGGGGCAGACCCAGGCCCATATGACCTCAAGTCCTTGATAGCTCATCCACAGACCCCTGCTGGAGGCGGAAGGGTCTGAGAGGATGTGCAGCCACGGAATGTCTGAGGGATGGTTTGGAGGTTGAAGTATGTATATCTCAGCCCCATAAAGATGCTCCCCGAGGAAAGTGGAAAAGGAAAAGGTGCGGGGCTGGGGGGGGGGGAGGAAGGATATTGAGCTAAGGGGCAAGAATGACTGTATGGGAAAGCTTGGAAGTTTCTGAAGAACCATCAGAGAGTGAGCAGGAGCAGGCAGAGCAGGCCCATCAGTGGGACAATAAAAATTAGCCCATCCATATGGGCAGCCCTTGGTCCCAGGTCATAAAAGACCTTTGCACGTATTTTATTTGGGGAAGATCCAAAGGTTTCGTGTATAAGGCAACAGGAGATACGGGAAAGTAGCCAGGGCACACGGAAGGATGGCGTTCTTGAGCAGGTGGGCAGACACTGAGGGTGGTCCCACAGGCAGCCGGCCGTGCCAGGAAGCGGATTGATGGGCTGTGGGATGCATTGAATGAATGCCAGAAGAAGCCACACCAGCATCAGCCATGTCCAGCCACGCTCCTCAGACTCATTGGAACGTGATCACTCCCTTCAGGGGTGTCCAATATCTGGTTTGGACGTGTCTCCACTTCAGTTTGTCACTTTGGCTCTCGTTGGCCAGGAAGGGAAAGCTCCTTATGAACTCCCCGAACTGCTGATTTGTGAAGACTAGAATGGTCCACAGGGGAGTGGAGGACAGCCCCCTCTCTACTCCTCACCCCTACTACTAAGACCAAATTTGGCTTTAACTCACCTTCAGCAAGTACCTAAGTGATGCTAAATGCAATCTAATTTTGAAGACAAGGAAACTCGCTCAGGGAGGGACTTGCTCAGAGTCACAGAATCAGTAAGTGGCAGAGCCAGGATCCAAACCTAGACTTCTTACTCCAAGCACATTTCTCTTCACCACATCATGTTGCCTTCCAGAAAAATCAGCTGACTCTGTACTTCTACAGTAAATCTCGTGTTCAATAACTCTGACTACTTTGAATTTAGAAAAACGCCTATCAATTGGACCAGGATCTGCTCTGTAAGCACATCTTTGTTTCTAGTACTTTCTGAGAAAGAGTACAGTGTTCTGAAATTATATCACTGATGGATGGACGAATAGATGCAGATAGATAGATAGATAGATAGATAGATAAAGGATAGATAGACTTTAAATTGAGTTTTGGTCTTAGTTCCTCTATCAAACTATGTGACCTTAGAAAACAGTCACTTAGTTTCTTTTTCTGTAAAATGGTCTTGTCAAAGCCTCTGTCAGAGGACTTTTGTGAGAAAACTATCTCTAACAGTGCCTGGTATACTCATATTTTCCTCTGTGTTAAAACCACCTTAGAATTGTGTCCAAATTCCACAGCAAGGACCTAACTCAAATACTGTTGAAACATTCAAAATGTCTGTTTTTGACATCAAGTTGGCCCAGAGATTTGATAGCCTGGTACTCTTAGAGTCCCACCCAAGAACATTTCCTTCAAAACAGGTTCCTGTTACAGAAACAGCCCTGGTTTTAAATACATCCCCTCTCCTCATAAAAATGCCCCAGCCAGCTGAAGCCATTCTGCTTAAAATATTTAATTAATACCTTCACAGGGGTCTGTTACTTATTAAAGACTCTTGGGGACCATGTCTTAGGGGCAACGCTTTGTTCTGAGCAGCTCTATGTGTTACAGATAAAAAAAAGTGCTGGAATGTGCTTTCTATTAGAAGCAGGAAAGCTGGTCTGCCCGCTGCCGCAAGCCCCTTTGTCATCATCGTGACACATTAAGGCATAATCCAAGTACAACACACAAACACAAACAGTGTAAATCCTCCCACTTAGTAAAAAGAGTCCCAGTAAAACCACAAGAAAGGTCTGGTAATTAGCTGAGGGGATTAAAAACTGGATGAGCACTTCCTTTACCTCATCTCCTCGCTGAAGAGGCCACAAAGGCACATTGCTCCCCAGCAAACAAAGACCAAACACAAAGGCACTCTGCTCTGTCTTGCTCCAGCATCTTCTGGGTGTCCCAGTCTTGGGCAGGTTAGAGGAGCCTTGATTCCAAGTCCTGCCTTTCCAGTCACACACTTGGCCCACCATTGCCTCATGGGCACAAGACCGGCAAATGTTTGCCTGCATTTTGTTGTTGTTAGGGAAGTCATTTCTTTTTTCTGGTTATAAAAACAGTGTAGGCTCTGATTTGAAAACTTTGGAACAGACAGGAATGTATGAAAAAGAAGATAAAGAATTGATCAGAACCCTACCACCTAGAGGTGACTCTCATGCATCTCACTCCTTCTATGTGTGTGGTTCCACAAAACTGTTACCACACATTTACCCTTTAATTTCCTGCCTCCTTTCTCTCACTACTACACCTTGAGCATTTCCCTCTATGTCATTTATTTTTAATCACCGAGGACGATCCCACTGTAGGGCAAGACCAACATGAACACAACCAATGATTTCCCATACCATAAACATTGAGGTTCTTTGACTTTTTCGCTGTTGTGAACAACGCAATGATAACGTCTTGATACATCAGTCTTAGTCCACTTTTTGAATTATTTCCCTTCAGGCAGATTCCCAAAAAGGGAATGACTGAATCAAAGTCTATGAATATTTCTAACGTATTGATATATTTTGCTAAACTTATCTCCCAAAAGGCTGTACCACTCTATTTCCTTACCTACATGTGAGAATATCTTACCAAACTCCTTTTTCTTCATTTTTTCTAAGATATGTAGATATAGCTGTGTTTTGTTTTAAGCATCAAATCAACATAAGGCTGTTGCCCCTTTTCCTGCACATGGGAGCCGTCGCCACCTCTCTTCTTGCTCTGCCATTTACATGAAAAGAGAGTCCGTGGGTGTAATGGGCCTCGGAGGCCCACTAGAAGAAGCCTGCACCCCCTCCACCTCAGTGAATCGGGTGGGAACACTGAGGGTCTTTTGCAACATCTAGCATGGTTGAGAGCAAGAATTTCAACTTTGGCCCCTGGACCGCAGCCAAGATCTTGTAAGAGTTTGTTTATTTTTTCTCTCCTTTTCCCTTTGATAATCAACAAATTTAATGCATTCATTTAAAACCCCACAAGTCTGTTCCCTTTCCCAGGAGTAGAATGAAGTAATCTAGTTCCCACGTTCCGACAGCATGGTGTGGAGGCCACAAAAGATGATAGCCCCCAGCCCAGAGAGCCAGGGGTAGTTCAAATGACTGGAGGTTTGCTAAAACAATCACGCCCAAGGACGTTTGCTCTAGGGCCTTGGAGACCTTCCAACACTTAGCTGCCCAATTAGTCCCTCCTACAAGGGTTTAAGTCTTTCCTCTACCTGACTTGTAGCCATATCTTGAAATTTAATTGAGCTTTGCCATCAGAAGAATCCAGTTTTTCCTAATTAGAGACCCAGGCGATGCTTTACTTAGGTAGGGGGAGCCTCACGGCATAACCTGAAACATTCCTGGTCTTTGCCTCCTACCTGAAGCCACTGCGGCGACAGGGAGCTGGGCTGTCAGCCCAGTGTGTGCGGTGCATCCTGTGCTTTGGGGGTTTGGATGGGCTAAGTCTTGAGAAGTACCTTCAGCCTCATTGTCTGTAACTTTTTGACAGTGACCACGTGAGATGTCCCCAAGTCCACTGAGAATCTCGGCTACACTTCATGCCATGACTATAAAACAGTTCCAGGTATGAATTTGTTAGTCTTGGGTTTTATGCTGAGTGAGTCTGAAATATGTGATTAAAGAGGCTGGCTTCAGTTTCCACTCTGAAGGCCTGGCTTGGATTTGTTCCTGCCTCACAGGGGATTGCTTCAAGCTGGGTCTGTCTACTTAAGGGACAGACAGGTTAACTCTTTCACTGCTGGATACCAGCTCCATCCCTCAACCTCTCACTCACCATGCCACAGCCCGGGAAGTACATTCTGGAAAGGCTTCTAAAGCACAGAGGAAAACTGACCATCTGGCCTGAGTGCTCCTTTTTGAAGGGAAAAGGAGATATTTAGAAAGAATCCATTGTACTGGGCCACATGCGGCTCCTTACAGCTCACCTGCATTACTGCCGTAACTGACCGGCATCCTCGTTGCCAGATCCAGCATCCACCAACCCACAATGAGCCTTACCCTCACGCCACGACCCTACTCAAATACCTCAAATGACTCCCCACTTTATACACCCTCACTGGGGAGCAGATTGGATATGGAAACGCCATTTAGAGATGCACTTCTTAAAGGAAATGGACTCTCCTAAGCAGGGTGACACCATTTTGGCAGTTACAAAAGAGTCTGTGTAGATGACTACCTCTCTCTGTTAAGGGCTATATGATAATAGCAACGAACATCTTAACAAGATTTAGGCCAAGAAGTGGCAATAATTGCTATCACTTTTTGCCTTAAACCCTGTCTGAAATGGGAGGGAAAGGGAGATTGACCTGAATAAGTAAATAAAAATAAAATAGCTATCAATTACTTAGTATCTACAGGGCAGCAGGCACTGTGCTAAGCGTTTTACAGGCATCAACGTATTTAAGCACATAACTCAGTGAGGTAAAATCTATTAACCCATTATACAGATGAGGACATTGAGGTTCAAGGATGTTGAGTCACCGAACAGTAAGTGGCTGAATTAGTTTCCCAGAGCTGCCGTAACAAAGTACCACAGACTGGGGGGCTTAAAGAACAGGCATTTATTTTCGCACAGCCTTGGAGGCTAAAAGTCTGAGGCCAAGGTGCTGGCAAGGGTTGGTTTCTTCTGAGGCCTCTCTCCTCAGCTTGTAGATTGCCATCTTCTCCCTGTGTCTTCAAATGGTCGTCCCTCTGTGTGTCTCTGTTACCTAATCTCCTCTTTTTATAGGCACACCAGTCCTATTGGATTAAGGCCCACTTTAATAACCTCATTTTCACTTAATTTTCTCTTTAAAGACCCTACCCCCAAATACAGCCACATTCTGAGGTAATGGGGTGAGAACTTCAACATACGAATTTGTGGGGATAGAATTCAGCCCATAACAGTGGCTGAGCCAGGATTCTGATCCAAATCTGTAACACTGGAAGCTGGTATTGTTTCTGCTGCCCTACGTTTGCCTTGAAATTCAGAAAGATTCTTTAACTCCTTTGGCCTCTTCAGTGTGACTTAGGGAATTACAAAGTTGACAATATCTATTCTAATCCCTATAGCTCTTTTAACCACAGCAAACAAAAAAAATTCAAGGCCCAGAGCATAGCAACTGATTTGTCTCTACAAATGCAAGATGATGAGTCTCTACATAGCTGTGATGTTTATTTTTCCCCGAAAGGCTCCACAGATAAAGACCTAAAGACATCTGCTAACTCATGGCTGGGATTTAGCTGCACATTCTTGGCTGGGATCAAGGTTCATCGAAGTCTCCTGCCTGAGGACGCTCTGGCGGGGTTACCAGCCCAGAGCCAGCCATCCAGAGCCTCCACAGATGGGGCAGGGCATGGCCAGATGGCTGTGTCAGGTGTCTTTTTTGTTCCCTCCCATAAATCAGACAGCCACGCCCCTTTACAGTTCTTTATATATTTTTTCCTGAAATGGACTCACTTGCACATCACCTTCCTAATTTCCACCATATCTGCATTCAACCCATAATAGTATTTACTTACTATTCTTTAAAATAACTTACATGTTTTATTTAAATTTACCTTTAAAGGGAAGGTTTATATGATTGTGTTAAATGGAAAACCTGTTTGCTTTGCCACAGATAGAAAGGAACCGCAGAAAAGTACAAGACGACAGAATACTATTATTACATTTAGTGAGATATAGCTGCTTGCTGCCTCTCTCTGCTTAAAAATAAAGAAAAGAGAGGGAGATTAGGAAATGTCAAAGGAGTGCTGGAGACATCGAGCGTCGAAGGGAGATTTTCTTCTAAATTAGTGGGAAGGTTGAAACAAACTTGAAGAGGGAATAACTCTCGCCCTATGATCAATGTTCTCTGGGTCTTTGTCCTATCTAAAATCGATTCCACCCACATTTGGGAAATGCTGCTTTCTACTTTTCAAAGCACTCTGAGAACAACCCTCTCATATAAGCAGAGCCGATATTTTACACTTGTTTTCTAAGTGGGGAAAATTCCAGCAAATTGTAGGCACTCTTAGAAAGACCTAAGCCCCAGGCAAGCCTCTTATTTGGAGTTTAGAGCTGGACAATTGCGCTTGAGGTCCAGGAATGCAGTTCAAACCGGGGGATGAGGGGAGGGCAGGAAACACTTACTCCTGAAGAGATGACTTTCCATAGTTGGCTCAGCCCTTTGTTGGTCTTGAGCCAAGTGCTACACAACTGGAAACCAAGCCGAGGTTCAGAGACACAGGCAGGACCCAAGTTTCCGGGACTCAGCCTCTGGCCAGGCTCAGAGGGTGCTGGGATAACATCCGCTCCTCCCCGGGAAGGAGAGACTGCGCTGCTCTCTTTGCTCAGCTGCAGTAATTGATTGACCACAAGGTTTACCACCTCCCTTCTTTCCTGCCTTTGTTTTGCAAATAGCTGATCCAGGTCTCAAATCAGAGACCCTCTAAACCCTGGCTTTTAAAGGGTGGCCACGGCATCACCAGGGAGCTTGTTAGAGATGCAGAGTCTCAGGACTCCCCCATGGCCCCCCTACACACACTCCCTCCCAGATCAACTGAATCAGAAGCTCCAGGTTAACAAAGTCTCTGGGCGATTCGAAGGCATATTAAATTTTTAGAAGCACTCCTTAAAAGACTGTGGTCTGGAGGTCACCCTGGACTCCAGGCCATGGATCCTTCAGCTGTGTGGTCCTTACACTCAGAACTGGGAACCGCCACTCCGAATGTTGCAACCATTACAGGTACCAGTTCTCATCTAGGGTCCCCTACTTACCAGCTGGGCAATCTTGGGCCAGTCACTCAGCCTCTCTGGACCTCTCTTGGCTCATCTGTGAAACAAGGAGAACAAAATCTACCTCCTAGGGTTGTGGGGAGTAGTCCATGAGAATGTCCACAGAGGACTCCCCGCGGTGCCTGGCACACAGTGAGTTCTGCAAATATGCCTTGAGCGCCAATGGTGTCTGGGCTCTGGGGCTAGAGCACTGAACAGGACACACAGGGCTCTTGCTCTCATGGGGTTTACATCCAAGGGCCGAGACAGAAGAAACAAAGCATTCAGATTTTCAGTAGTGATAAGGGCACTGAAGAAAACAAATCCCATGAAACAGTGATAGGAGGGGGAGTAGGCACCTTTAGCAGGGTGGTCAGGCTTGGAGTGTCTGAGGAGATGACTTTCAAGTCAAGACCCAGATTGAGGAAAGGGACAGCCACATGGAGACCTGGAGGCAGAGCATTCTGGACACAGGGTATACGAGGCAGATGGACAAAAGCCCTGATCTGGGACAAGCTTGGTACAGAAGAGGAAGAGAAAGAAAGGTCAGGCTGCCTGGAGGGTAGGTATGTTACAAGATGAGGCTGCAGAGTTAGGTGGCTTCATTTCTATCATCATTATTACCTCTCTGAGACATCAGCCTTCAGCTCTACAATCATCCATAGCCACCCTTTGGCTCTATTCAGAAAGCCATTCATACTCATCACAAGACAGATGGCAGAGGGGCTTGGAGACCAAAAGCGCTCCTTGTGCCAGTGTCCAGCTTCACAGGGGTCCGCCTACCTGAATTCCTACCAGGGAAAAAGGCACTGCAGCCCCCACACCAAGTACCTTGGAGAGGGAAGTGGGTCTCTCCTAGCTAGAGAGTCTCGTGTGCTCTGGCTGGGGGGGAGGGTAGAATGGCTTTTCCGCTGATTTCACAGATAAGTCAGTGGTGCCAAATACTATGAGAAACCTACCCAAAGCAGCCAGCAAGATCAGTTTTCACCAAATTTCGGGAGTCAGCTGTGAGCCAGACCTGGTAGATCCAAGGTTGTCAGCCAGAATTCAAGGAAGTTTTGGGCAAAGAGGAAAACAATTAGCTTGCTTCAGAGGCTTAAACCTCACCTGTGGCATCTCATTGTGCTATGTACCCAAAATAGTTTACAAAGAACTGATGTCTGCTACCCCCTTGATCCTAACAACCCCGGGAGGCAGAGTAAATCTCACCATCCGCATTTGGCAAATGAGAGTTCTAATGCTCAGAAAGCTTACAGCCAGAAGTAGTAGAACCAGGACTTGAAGGCAGATCTTCTGGCCCTGACCGGTAGCCTTTCCAATGGACCGGCCATTGCCGTGGCCGGCATACCTGTTTCCCCTCTAAACTTGCCTTCAAGCACATCTTTCTGCCCAGCATTTCAGCCTCCTCTGTGCCCCCTCCCACTATCACCATTGCTAATTTTGGTTTATCCTCTCGTTGCTATCTTCATTTTGTCCAAAGCATAATCCAGGATAATCTCCCAAATTCAACATCAGCACCTTAATTCCCTTGTGCCATGTAACCTAACATATTCTCAGTTTCTGGGAGTTAGGACGTGGTCATCTCTCACGGGAGAGGATTATCGAGCCTCCCACATGCAGGCTTTCCCTGAGCAGCCATTTCTTGGCAACAACTTTACTCTATGGGACATTTACTGCCACACTTGGTAAGTCATCACTATCATCAACCACCCTCATGCCTCCAAACACTCAGCCAGGTGTTTCTAGTTTGGGCTGACTTAATCCTTAAGAATCTTTAATTTTGTCAACTCTATATTGGTTCAACTCTTTTTTTAAAAAACTCTCCCACATGAGAGGGAAGAACTCCGCAGTCCCACCCTCCCACCCCTCCAAAATGTTAAGATGTAGAGAAAGTTAAATTCCACTTTGGATGGAGTCAAAACCTGAAAGCTTTGGTTCCAGAGGAGAAATGCACTGAGCACATCTCTGCTGGAGAAAGGGGAGCCGTTTCAGTGTTAATTAGAATATGCTTTCCTTTGACAATCAACCTAGACAATGTTTATCATTATACAGTCTCTGTACAGTGTGTCAGCATCTCACCTCCCCGCAAATGGGGCCGTTTGTTTTGAAGAATGCCTTAAAGGCTGCACAAATGCATTCAACTAGTTTCTTTGCTAATTACATCACACATACCAGCGTTACCGAGGCTGCCTGAATCTAATTACGGTAAATGAATCTACGCTGAGATTTCCAATCCACCCAGAGAGATGTTTTGAAGATTTTAAGCTTTGGAAAAAAGGCTATAATGGAGTCTGGCCACATTGTTCTGCTGGTCTGGAGTAATATAAACACAAGGCAGGGTTCTGTGTATCTGATTCTTCCTGCTATAAACTCTTCGAGGGGCCATAAGGAGCAGAGTGCGCCTTCCACATTGGATGGCTCCCTTTAGAGAATTCTGTGCTGAGAGCACAAATATCCCAGCTCTTTGGATGCCAAGGACAAAAATCAAGACTCTCATCTGCCTCTTTCATTTCACAAACCTTTACTGAGCATCAGCCCTTATCAAGAGCCCCAGGTGATGATGTGGGGACGGAGCAGACCAGCTCAGGGCAGGCCAGTGTACAAGGGATCTCAAGCAGCCTAATTATCTAGTGCCACTTTACATGAATATTCTTTAACTATCGGTTTGATGTTTGTTTAGTGGCGATGGGGAGGCAGTGATTTAATAATCATTCTACACAGAAGTAAATTCACTTACTTTACCTTCATTGGCTAAAATAAAACGCTCAAAAATTTTTGTCATTTCCTAGAGTTTTGTTTTCTTCCCAGTTTTAAATTGTGATTTGTTTTAAAATCAGACAACTTCTTAGGCAGAGGGACATATTGAAGCATTTTGAATTCAGGCGATAACAATCATTCATTCATTGCCAATAAACAGCATCCTACCAGCATTATGTGGTTTCAGAATGGTGGCTGACTGCCTGCCACCTTCAGGCCGCTGTGCCCTGGGTGGTCTCAGAGTAGGTCGGCCATCGGTTCACTGTGAAAATTGCATGTGCTTGTCACAAAAACTCTCAGCAAGGTTAGGTGGACTCTGGAAAGTGACCCTTTGCGTTTCCATTCTGGAGTGCTGTCTGCCACAAGAGGAGAGGGACTCATTCCCATGTTGTCATTCATGTGGGGAGTCATATCATACACCTGAGTTAACTGGCACTATACATATTTTTTATTTCATTCACTCAAAAAATACTTATTATGTGCCAGGACTGTCCCAAGTACGGAGACTACTCCAAAGGACAAGCCAGATAAGGACCCTGTCACATAGAGTTTGCATTTTAGCAAGGTGTGGGCAAAAGAATAAACAGTTAAACAACTTGATTGACAGATTAATTTCAGATAGTGACAGATTCAATGAGGGACATAAAATAGGGGGATGTGATAAAGAGTAAGAGTGTTGAGGACTCAAGAGCTCAGTATGCTGCCTTGTGACTGTGGAACGGGGAGCTGATTGAGATTTTTATTTGTAATTGAGCTGAGATTGGTGCGAAGGAGCTACCCATGCAAAGAGCTGGGGGAGAAGCAGTCCAGGCAGAGGCGACAGCAAAAGGAAAGACCCACATGAGCCTGTGGCATGGAGGGACAGAGAGAATGCCAGTGGGGCTGTAGCAGAGCAAGCCAGGGGTAAGTGATAGGGACATGAAAGGGGGGGGAAGGGACCTAGATTTTACAAGCCATGATAAGGAGATTAGATTTTATTCTAAATATGATGGGAAAACATTAAAGAGTTTAATAAAGGGAGTGACATGATCTCATTTACCCTTTTAAGAGATCATGTCAGTTACTGTGTGGAGAATGGATTATTGTGGGAAAAAGTAGAAATGGGATGAACACTTGGGCACAGCGCAGGAGTCTAAGCAGAGAATCAGGGTGGCTTGGGCTATGATCACTATTGTGCAGCAGGGGTGGTGAGAAGTAGCTGGAATCAGTACATTTTGCATGTGGAGCCTGCCAGACTCACTGACGGTCTGGGGTAAGATTTGGGACAGAGGAGTCAGGGGCAACTCCAGTACCACCAGCTGAGACGGGGACGATGGGACGGGGTGGGGTCAGCAACAGATTTGGAGGCACAAGAAATGAAGAGTCCTGTTTTAGACACAATACATATGGTGGTGTGGCCTGAATTTGTACACGTCAAGTTGGCAATTGGATGTACTTGCTCAGTGGACAGGTCAGGGCAAGAGATATCCATTTGGGGTCACTTGCAGACAGTCTTTAAAGCCATGGGGCCCAAAAGAGAGTGTAGACAGAGATGAAGTCCACTGATGCATAAGTATCCTTTATTAGAACTGTGCTCCTGGAAGCTGCTTGGCTGGTCCATTCCTTACCAAGCTCTGAACAGAGTTTCTGCTTTAAAGGAGCACATAAGGAAACACCAGTCTAAGGAGCCTAAAGAAAGACCAGCAGATGATTACAAAATAGTGTACTATGTGTTATATACAATGAAAGTCAGAGCTGGGCATTGTGGGAAAACAGAGTAGAGGATGACTACTAGCCTGAGTCATAATAACGAAGACTCCAGGCTGAAAACGGTATTTGAAAAGGGCCATGAAGGTTAAGTATAGGTTTCCCAACATGTGCCAGGGCATGGAGGCAGGCCACGTTGGTGAAGTTCCTTGAAACAAAAAATATACATCCTGTTCCAAAAGCTGGGGTCATGGTTAATGGAAAGACATGAGAAACATTCCGATTAAAGCCAGCAACAAGACAAGGACTTCCATATTCACTACTTCCTTTAACACTGGTCTGGAGAAACACACCAGCACAATTTGAGAAGACAGGAAACTAACTAGTTCAACATTTGCCAGGAGATTAAGTGATCCGTATTTGTAGATGATATGATCATATACCTTAGGGGAAAAAATAAGAGGACTAATAGGAAAAAATATTAAAATGAGTAAGAAAATTCAAAAGGCAGTTATAAACAAAATTAGTACTAAAAAGTCAAGAGCCTTAAATATAAGAACATGATCAGTGGGAAAATATAGCAGAAGAAAAGATCCTATTTAGAGCAACCTAAAGAATAAAATAAGTAGAAATAAGCCTAAGAAATTGATTTCAATGAAAATACTGACAGAACTTTCTTCCACGAAACAAACTAATTTTAAATTGTATATGAAAATATATAGTAACAAGAATATCTAGAAAAATTCTGAACAAGAAAAGTAAAAAAGCCAGACTGGTCCTACCAGCTGGTACAACATAAAGCTAGAGTAATTAAAATATCATGGTACTGATTTTAAAAAATCCAGAAATAAACTCCAAAACATATGAGAATGTATAATGTGACAAAGGTGGCATTTCATATCGGTGGTTGAAAAACACATAATTCAGCAAATGGTGTTGAGACAACTGGGTAGCCATTTAGAAAACAATTAAGCTGGATTACTAAATCTACTTGTCAGACCAAAGGAAATTCTAGTTAGGCAGAAATCACCAAAAAAATATGGAAGAATTATTTTATAATCTTAGAAAGGGAAAAACCTATGTATGAGGGGGAAATTCCCAGAAACCATAAAGAACAAAATTGATAAACTCAAATGCATAAAAATAAAAAATTGTATATAATAAAAACACACACACGGCAAAATCAAAAGACAATGACAACACACTGAGGAAAACATTTGTAACACATGTAACAAAGGACTAATGCTCTAAATATATACAAACACTATACATAAATTAGCAAAAGGCCAAAAACAATAGGAAAATGGGCAAAGGACCTGAATAAATAGCACGCACACACACACACACACACACACACACACTCATCCCAAACAGATTTAAAACACTTAAAAAGATATTTAAGAGCAAGCAAATAAACTACATTTCTCACATTTCAAATTGGCAAATATCAAACCTTCGAATGAAACCTTCTTGGAGAGAGTGTGAGGAAGCAGCCCCTCACGTGTCATTGCTGGGACTCGAAATGATGCCATCTCAGTGCAGGGCAAGTTGAACACTTACATAAAACATGTATAACACATCTACCCTTCAAGCCTGCTCTCCCACCTCTGAGAATTTATCCTATAGACATACTGGCCCATGTGCACCTAGATATAGCCACAAAAATATTCGCGCAGCACTGTTTATATTAGCAAAGGATTGGAAGTTACCTAAGTGATCATCAATAAAGGACAGGTTTAGTAGATTACGGTATTTCCTTACAACGTTCCAGCAGAAGTCATTCCAAGAAGACATGCTCTATCTGTGCGAATATGGAAACACTACCAAGACATAGTGTTAAAAAGTTTTAGAATAATGTGAAAAGTAATATATCATTTCTGAAAAACCAAAAAAAGACAAGCACTTATGCTTGCATATATAAGAAACCAGGAACGGTGCTTGCCTTTAGGGAGGGGAACAGGATTCCTGGGATACAGAGATGGGCAGGAGACTTGCTGTCCACACTTCCTATTCGGAGTTTTGAACCATGTGCATGCCACACCTCTTAAAAACCAATTAAGTAGCAGAAAGATGAAGACAGTAGTCGTTTTCTCTTGTAATTTGAGATTAGAGTGTGTGGTGAAGGAACAGAGATGAAACTGAAAAATGAAATCGATCTTGCGGAATTATGAACATTAGACAGAATGTTCTTAACACTTAGCAGAGTAACTGGCCCGTTTTAGGTGTCCAATAAATGTTAGCTATTATTACCACAGATTACATAACAGAATCACACATCATTTAGTGAGGTGGGAGGTTTGATTTTGCAGGTTTCACTGGGGTAGAGTGAATTCTCCAATTACTCTTTCTGCGGTGCACATCCAGATGGCGGCATCTGGCAGGGCCAGCTGTGAGTCCGGAGGGCCCCCACTGGGAGGTGAGAGCCGGAGGTTGGCCTGGAGCCACGTTTCATATCCCAGACTCAGCCCAGAGGGCATCCGACCCAGAACACACCTTTCTCCTTAAGCAAATAGACCTTGTAGTAAACACCTGCCCACCCGTCCAGCGCTGGAAAACTCCCCTGATCTAAAGGGCTGTGGCCCCGCCCCTTGAACACAGCCGATTGGACAAGGTGTGGACACCTGACCCAAGCTGAGCCAATCAGATTTTCTTTTTGGGGATACGGAACTTGAACCCAAGGAGGATCAAGTCTATGTAGCTAGAAGTATAGTATGTACGTGCGAGAGCTATGGATTAGAGCAGCAGAAAAATCTAATCCTCTGTGAGAAAAAAGCAAAGAATGAGACACTCAGGGCTTCCAGTGTCTGGTTCCAATCCCTTCCCGGGGCGCGGTTACATTAGTGCCTCTGTATTTTGTCAGATGTCTCAGGGTGCTTAGAATTCACGCGCTTTTTTTTCTTTTCCTTTGGCTAGGTTAACTTGGTTTCTGGCTTTTTGCAACTAAAACATCCAAACCAATAAAGACATTGAAAACAGGGTAAACCCCATCCTCCCACTGATAGTAACAGAGGAACACGGGGTGAAACCAAAACACCTACTTTCCAGTTGGAGATCAGCTTTGACATCTCTCCCAAAGATGAGAAAGGATGTCTGTCTGGGTGGGCAGCATAGGTAGGGAAGCTAACAGAGGCGGTGGAAAGCAGAGGGAGGAGAGCTAGACGTGAGAGGCTTCCCCAAGAATCTGCCGTGGCTGTTGTAGTCGTTTCCTAGAGGCGCCATAACAAAGTACCGCAAACTGGGTGGCTCACAGCGACAAAATTTATTGTCTCACAATTTTGGAGGCTAGAAGCCATGCTTCCTTGCCTCTTCCTAGCCTCTAGTGTTGGCCGTCAATCCTGGGCACTCTGTGGCTTGCAGCTGCTTCACTGCAGTCTCTGCCTCTGCCCTCACACATTCACCTCCCTGTTTGTCTCTGTCCTCACAAGACATTTTCCTGTGTGTGTTTGTGTCCAAATTTCCCTCTCCTTATAAGGACACCAGTGACTGGATTAGGGCCCACCTTAATGACCTCAACTTAATTACACCTGCAAATATCCTATTTCCCAATAAGGTCACATACACAGGTACGGAGGTGGTGGGGGCGGTTAGGACTTCAACGTCCTGTCTTTTGGGGAACACAACTGAACCCCTAACAGCTGTCAATGGGGAGAAAACTACTGGCACGCACCATTGATCACTGTCCATCCAGGAAAACAGAAACCACTCTGAGAGTGTAAAACAGAGGGGATCCAGTGGTAACACAGGTGATAGAAGGGGCTGAGAAGCCAAACAGTGAACAAGGCAGAGATTAGCAAGAGCAGAAAGCTACTGCCCCCTCTAAAGTAGAGGGACAAAGTGAGGGGCAGTGTTAGGGGAGCCTGAGGACCTGAGTCACTCACTAAGCGGCAGCGAGAACCGAGGCAGCCAGAGCGAGGGAGGAGAAGAAAGAGAGGGGAAAAATAGCTGGGCTTCCTCCTTCTCCCATGCTCTCATCCCCTACCCAGGCTTCCATGGGCCGGGGGTCCAGCTGACAATGGAGCCTGCAGGGAGGGCCCCTTGCCACATAGAGAGAGCTGGCTGGGAAGAGTATGGAGTGGAGTTGAGGCAGGCAGCGCCAGGACTGGCCCCCTCGCTGGGCACCAGACTGCTAACTGAAGCCTCACAACAACCTAGGAGGTAGGGCTTATTGTCCCGACTTTACAAATGGGGCCGTGGGGACTCAGAGAATTTAAGCGGCTCACTCCAGATCACCAGCTCCAAGCCGCATTCCCTCTTGGCTTTGCACATGGGGTTATTACTGGGGCTGCAGTTCTTTCCCGTCAACTGTTGCAGGTTCCATGCTGGCTCCTCTTCTCCTCTCTCTGGACTGGCCCCAAGCAGGCAGCCCGCTCTACAAACCAACCAGTCGAGGGGAAGCCCTTCTGTAAGGAGAAGGGCAGACTCACCAACCATTGGGTCACCAGCGCTATTTCCTTTCTCTCCCTTGCCCTTTGGGTTTTTTCTCAGGTCTCAAACCAGGCCTGCTTACTGGCTCTCACCCTGTACCAGACCTTTGAACATCCAAACCCTGCTTCCCCTTGCTAGCCCCTTTTTTATCCTTGAGGTCCCACCCCTGTCATGACTTCTTAAGGAGGCCCTCTCCCACCCCTCAGAGCAGCCTGTCGTGTGCCCCCTTGGCTGGGATAATTCCTCTTTCATAATCCTCACGTGGTTTGTAATTTGGGGTACCCTATTGAACTATCCATTTCTGGGTATTCTTTTTCTCTTTCTCCATTTCCTCCTCCAGCTTCCAGGCTTTACATTCCCTTGCCGTGGGGATCCTTCCAGAGGGGAGTAGAGCTCATGCAGGCACTGCTCTTCATGTAAACCACTAACCCCAGGCAGGAGGCGAAGGGAGAGAGTCCTGCCTCCCATGACAGGAAGAGAGAGAGGAGCGATTCTCTGGGAGAATGGGAAGGTGGATGACTTGGCAGATGCTGAGCTTAGAGGAGGCCAGACAGAAGGGTAGCCAAGTATGGCAGGACAGTTTCCCATAAGTGCAGTTGCCTAAAATTCAGCCTTCTTAAAATTTTAAATCATGTATTGATGTGGCCAGTGGTAAGAGTGTGACAAAAAGATGTTAGAGAAAGAGTATGAAATACACGAGAAATTGGACACTGATGCCCATCCCTCATCCAAGGGTGGCTCGGGCCCTTTCCTATAGACCCGCCCTGTCCCCATGCAGGGGAGAACCTGTCTGTGTCTCAGGCTGCAGCCTGCTGCGTGGCAGTACCCGGGAGCTGTGAATAGACCTCAGAGGGATGGCCAAGCGGCGCACCTGGGGAAGCCAGCTCCCGGTCATGGTCTTCCCAGCTCTGGCAAACACTCACGTGCCCACAGGTGGCATGGAAGGAGAAGAATACCTCTGAGTCGTCTAGCATCTTGGGCTTCCTGGCCCAACTAAGGCCTTAGGCAAAATAGGAATGCCAGCAGGAGCTATGATGGACCAGAGACCAGAGGCTCTAACTATGTTTCCAGAATCCTCATGAAGGCCCCCGGGCTTCTCGTGCAAACCTAGAAGTTGGAATTTCCTGCTGCTCTGGCAGGATGAGAGCTTAGGGTCAGCTTTGATTTCAAGAAAATAAACAAAAGTGTGTATTTTCACACATGAATCACGAACTGAGGTTCATGGCCACTCGGTTTGTTTAATGTCTGATTTCCCTAAATCCTTGACAGCCAAGGCTGTCTGCCTTAACTCACGGCCCAGAGCGTAGTAAGCGCTCCCTCAATATTTGCCGAATCGAGTGAATGGGCAGTTTTGGAAGTCAACCCTTGGAAGGGCATTTCTCTAGTTGCTGCAGCCGTACCCTGCACACATCAGCTCCAGTAGGCCTTGGTCCTGACTGTCCCCTAAACCCTGCTGACACAGGAGCAGACGCTGCAAAACCACTCAGGCGGTTTCTGTCCAGGCAGGCATTTCCTCCGCGGTGAGAATACCTCTGAAGCTGCCTAGCATCTCAGGGCTCCTTGCCCATCTTTTGAATTTTCAAGTGCCCAAGGCATTGTGAGAGCGGTTCTATGTTGATATTCCAAGCAGCTTGAATCTGTGCCTTGCAAAAATGCAAGTTGGAAAGTTAATTCATTCCTTTATGTCAAGGTAATTGCAATTTCACCCTAATCCTCTCTTGTCAAAGACATTTCTACAATGCAAGGAGTTATCTTTTACAAGAGACACTTGAAGGTGATTTAATAACAACACTTGCTATGAGTCACATTTTCCCTGTAGTCATCCGCTCTTCAGCTTGGGAGAATAGGGTTTCAAGTACAGAAGAGAGAAGGCGTTTGGCTAGGCTCGTGGCCCACTTACACACTCGCAGCCAAATGCACACCTTCAAGAAAAAAGAAAACCCTAATGAGTGCTTGTGGTAACTGAGGTGCTAAACGGACCTTTCAAAGCAATGCTATTTTTGTTTGTTTGCTTTAGGGTAACCTATATTCATTCAGGGCTCTGACACTTCCTATGACTCTTATGACTTTGACAACTGTGGACGAAGAGGAAATTTAATATTGACATCCATTATTAATTTGACAAATATTTACTGAGCCCCTAGTACTGACTATGAGCCAAGTGCTGTCCTAGGGGGTTGGATGCAAGAGTTCACAAGGCCTGTCTGCCACCTGCCCTCACTGGGCTTAGAGTCTACCAGAGTAGTGCTCGCTCTCTTGCTCCTTCTCTCAATTGGGAAACTAGAAATTTCTGTCATAGAGACAGTCCGTTTATTTTTTCACTCCACCTGCATAATAAAAAGAATGGGGGTGGATTTTTCTGGGCTAACCAGATTCCCATCTCACTGTGCAATGGGAAAATGTTTGCACATGCTTCATGGTTTCTAACTCTCATCTCACACTAGATCAGAAGGCAAAAAGCACTGGCTGGACTGTGGCTAAGCCTCAGGAGATTTGGGTCTGAAATGTGGCCCCATCTTGAAGACTGTTCAGCTCCAGAGGGGTGAAATCTTCTCACACCTGCCACGCCTCTAGACACCAAGTGTTAGCCTCAACCCAAGAGGAGATCGAGCTGAAGAAGAGAAGTCTCAGTGCAAACTGTCTTTGAAAGGCTTACCATAATGTCTCCCCAAAAAATACATAAACAAAGTACATTTTTTTAATCAAGACTAGGCAATGAGGACAAGAGGACAACTTTGCCAAGTGCCACTTACTCCCACCTCCAGTTGGAATTTTCTGGGCATGCCAGCACCGGTGTTACTTGCTGTAGGCAGTTCCCTACCCAGACTTATAAAAACCCATACTGGCTACTCCTAATGGAGTTCTTAGCATGTCTCTTTCAACTGGATTTCTAAAACAAGGAGCAATGTAATTGGCAGGTAACGACAAGTTAACAGGATTGTCTTAACAGATACTGGTGCATTTTCAGTTCAGATTTTCACCAGCCAAGATGTTCTACACAGAAGAAAACCGACGTGTCTGAGCCCTGCAGAGTGATGCCAAAACACTGGAACCCAGACTGAAGGAGTAGGATTTGCATCTTGATTATTTAAAAAATTGCTACTCTTATTTGTGTGTGAATGTCATGTTTTGAATATGGTCATTTAAGGTATAAAATTACTTGGAGTTTAGCCACCTTGAACCCTTTGTGAGATGAAATGGGACAGAAGTGAATTATTAGAGGCTTTAACTGTCTGTGCTACGCTTTCAAAGGTTGGCAAAGCAAGAGCAGCAGTAGCTGCTTCCCCATTGACAACCACTTCTTCCCCCAACAGCTGGCTCTCCTTGATTGGACCAAATCCTTTGTCTTAACAGAGAACCTAAACTACCAGCAGAGGACCCTATGTCCGGGATAGATTCCTGTGAAGACAGAGCAGAACGTGTGAACCTGGGATCCTTACCCCAGTCCCCTGTGGGTCTGAGGCTCCCTGCAAGGGGCCCATGCAGTCATCAGCCACAGCCATGTGGGGGAGCAACTCTCCACCCTTGCCTTCCAGGCGTTGGGGGACTCCCTCCCTGGTGACCTTTGTATGAGATGATGATCCCACCCCAAATGCAGAATCAACTCCTCATGTGATTTCCAGACAGAGACAAAAGGTTAAGCTGAGGTAACCACAAAGGGTTTTGTTAAGGCCCAATTAAATCTCCAGGTGTGGGGTCTAGGCATGGGTGCAGCCCAGGCTGAGAACCACTGGTTCAGCTTAAAATAGCTACCTTTCTTAATGAAAATTTATGGGTGAAAAATGCACCCTATTTTCCAGGTGAATAATGCAAATAGGTGCTCTGACAAAGTGCTTTTTTTATCCCCCAGGAGGGTGGCAAGACAGCTGGAGAATGATTACTCTGGAGTGGGGAATGTAGTACTGCCAGGAGCTAGACGTGTGGGTCCCAAAGCAGATCTCACTGCCCAGAATTAATGGGAATAGGAGAGCCAAAGCTAGATCTTGGCTATGAGATACAAGTGTGGGACCCAAAAAGGAAGCCTGGGTAGTAGAAAAAGGGGACATAGAGCTGGGCTGCCAGAAGGGAGGGGCAACAGGGTTTGTATGCCAGACAGAAGCCAGTTTCCACATTGCACACCCAGCGCAACTGCCCCAGGGAGGGACCTTCATCCCTGGGGGGTCCTTGCCCTCAGCCCATTGGGTGGTTATGGTCTTCAGTGACTACAGTTTGGTTCTGTGTTTGAGAGGTGACCTGGAGAGGGTAGTGGCCTTTAGGCTTAGATGAACAAACATGAGCAGATATTTACTGGGCATCAGGTAGTGGGTTTTCAAAACACTAGACATTGATTCCATACAGCGACAATGGAGCCAAAATCTAAACCACTCTGGAAAATCCAGGATGGTCACCGAATTAGGCAGGTTCTCCAGAGAAATAGATTCAATAGGATGGATACAGACATATAAGAGGAGATTTATTATGGGTACTGGCTAACACGATTATGGAAACTGAGATCTCCTGTTTGCAAGCTGGAGGACCAGAAGAGCCAGTGGTATAATTCAGGTGGAGTCTGAAGGCCTGAAACCCAGGCCAATGTCAAGGGCAGGAGAAGATGGATGTCCCAGCTCAAGATAAGAAAGAGAGGGAATTTGGCTTTCTTCCGACTTTTTGTTCCAGTCGGGTTCTCAGCAGATTAGATGATGCCCACCCACATTGGTAAGGGCAGATATCTTACTCAGTCTCCTGATTCAAGCCCTAATCTCTTCCAGAAACCCCTTCACAGACACACCCAGAAATGATGTTTTACCAGCTCTCTGGGCATCCCTTAGCCCAGTCAAGTTGACATATAAAATTCACCATCAGAGTCACTGCACTTAAATAGCACAGAGAGGCATCTTGCATAATCAAAGCTTTGGGCTTGCAGCCTTCGTGCAGGCTCATGTGGCTCCCTCATGACCTTTCACAGGAACCGGTTCCGCCATATGGAGATTGGAGATTTGCCATACAGGTTGGAGATTTACCTGTATTAGGTTTTTACGCGCAGGAGACTGATATCTGTCTCAGTCGGGCTTCCTATCCAAATCTCCTTTCTACTTCCTTCAAATGCCTTTCTGGAAGAACTATTTTGGGTCTTCAAAACAGAAACTAAGGAAGGTCTAGCGTGCTACACCGGTGCGCTCACATTCTGCGCTCTTTGGCACCCCGCTTGGTCTCTCGGCCACAGCAACCTGTCTGCTTTGACCCAGCCACACTGCTGGCCAAAGGGTGCTCAATGACGTTTGGGGACCTTGCTGTAACAAATTTGGAGTAACCCAAGAGCTGTGGTGCTTAGTCCTAGTTGCATATTAGAATCAATTGAGAAAACAGAAACAGTGCTGGTGCCCGGTGCCCCACCACTCAGGGATCCTGATGTGATCGTGCTGGAGTGGGGCGGTGGCGGCGTTATGGGCCTTTTTTTTCTTTAATCTTTGCGAGGCTTAATATTTCAGTCAATTACTGGTAATTGTTTTTAGTGAGTGAGCACTTATAACCAATCTCCCAGCTTGATTAACTGCAGCCCCGTAACTTCCTCCTTGACACCATTTAACAATTAGCCATCTCCAGTTCCCTAAATGGAAGTCTGAAGATTAGAGGGACCTTCTTTGCCAAATGGAAGCCTGACACTTTTTAATGAAACTAAAATGTACCAGCTGTTCTTTGTAAAATTATTCTGAGAGGTTTCTAAGAATTTCCCACATTGAAGGTTGGTGGCTTAGAGTTTATTGACCCTCAAAGGGGAGGTGTGTTTGTGGAATACAGTTGTCCTTGCCATCTTCCAAATGTCACCCACTATCTTCATATTTAATGGCCTTAAAAGCATTGACTCATAGAAGCAATTGGAATTGTCCAATTCCACTTTAATCCAACAGTTTTGGTCATCAATAATTTTTTCAACTTCAGAAAAATCCACTCCCAAATTTTGCCCCATTCTTATTCTATCTAACACATAAGAAACAAACTGTCAATTGTCTGGCCTGCTTGAATCTTTTTATTTCGAGGAATTTTTTTAAAAAGGCTTATGTTGTGGGTCCGGGGAAGAAACGGGGAGGACTGGATTCATTTCAGGCTCACTTCTAGCTCCTCAGTGAACTTTGAATAGATGCCATCTTTTAATGCTTATATTTAATCCTGATTATGAACGGGGGAAGATGCAAGTCTCCACCACTCAGGAATCACTCAAGACTTTTTCAACCCAGAGTCAAAACACCAAGTGCTGGTTCTGAGCTATTTCCCAGACTGAGGTGCGCTTCCTAGGTTTTCACTATATTCTGTCTACATCTCTACAAATTTCATTATCATATTTTATTAGCTGGGTTTGGTTTCCCATCTCCTTCCCATGAGGTGCTTCAGGGCTGAGACTGCATCTTTTCTTCTAAATATATCCAACCTGACACAGAGTAGGTACTCAAATGTGTGGCAATAAATGAATGACCAAACGAATGAAGACTCGGTTCCCCCAAAGCCAGCTGAGAGTGGTCTAGCCGGAGGACGAGAGACAAAGGGCAGGGCCATGAGTGCCATAAGCAGAGGCTGGACTACAGGGATTTATTGTGCTTCTGCCTCCACTTGTCCATCATTGTTTTGCCAGTCAATATCAGTAGTTGGCTGAATAACATTCATTTATACATTATTTAGTCAGTGCAATCGGTCAAAGTGCCCACGGTCGTGGCCCGGCTTTTTAAACTTGCCCCTTATCTGTAAACACATTTCCTGAGCTGCTCTATCTTTTCATCTAACCGAGGTGATCTATAGCAATATCCCAGAACCTGCCTGTTTTCTTTTTACTCCTCTGATGGATTATAAATAGCCTGCTCTAAACCTTCCCAGAGCTTTGAAGGCACATTCCTGCTTTCTAAATTACTATCACCCTCTTGCTCCACACTCAGACCACTTCAGGAGGCTGCCCTCCTTCCCCAGGGTGGACGCAAAGACTTCTCCTCTTCTCTGCCCTCGTGGGAAAGTCACACCGTGGTAACAACCGACGCGTGGAACCGCGGCTGCGAATACGCACATCGCTCACTGCTTCAAACGCTTAATAGAGGTGATTAAAGAAGAGAAATCTAGCACAAATGAATGGCAGCAGAGGAAAGCCAGTGACAGGAAAAAAGGGAGGAGCGAGAAGAGATGCGAAGGAAACCTAAGAGGACAGAAATGAGGACAGGAAGTGAGAAATGAACAACGAGGTGACAGAGAGAGCCTGGCTTGCTTTCTTTGACCTTAAGGGACTGGCACGTTGGTTAAAACGCGCAAGTCTGTCCAACCAGCCCTGAAGTAAATGCTGTTAGAAGAGACAAAACGGCCTGGAGAGAACCCAGCTCTCCTGTGCCCCACGGATCTTTTTGATTCTACATGCAGAGAAAAAGAGCCCTATTGCCTGACTTTTTAGATTTCAGAGATAAACACCTCCACCGAGCACATAGGGGATCCCAGCACCCACAGTACTGAAAGGCTCACTTTAATGAGCACCTCAGGATGTTCATTTATGACACAACGGAGCTTCCAAGATCCGCTTCATCCTTCACCTTTAAGATTCAGTCACATTGCAAACTGGAACCCTCTCCTCCCCCGCTCCCCGAGGCTGCCTCTCAGACCAGAGATGAGCAGCCAGTTGCCCTTCTCTGGGCTCACTTCTTTTTGTGTATTCATTTTCAATTTCCAGTTATGGCCTAATCCATTAAGAAGCACTTATTCTCAGCAAACCTCTAGTGCAAACTCTAATTTGCTTGTTTCTCAGTATAAACTCATTTTTACATTCCGGTTCAGCGCTGACACTAAATTAGGCAGAGCCGGTCACGTGCTTCTTCATCACTGCCCTTTCTACCTCTCCCTGCATCAATCCAGATTGGCTCTCTCACATTGCACACCATGGAAATCAGCCTTGGCTTTTCTGAATATCCGTGGGGCTTAGCAGATGGAGTGGTAGTTAATAAATGCAATCTATACAAAGCCACTAGCAAAAATGCATAAAGGACAACTTCAGCTTTCTGTGGGCATGCACTGAGCTGTCCAAAGGCATCTTTAAATGTAGGTATTATTTTGAGCCACTAAACTCTGAATAGCGAACTCTTCTCTGTCATTTATGCCCCTTCCTACTCCCATAAGGAGGTAAACCCCACTGGTATGGAGTGAACATCCTTTAGAAAAACTACTCAGGGGCTGGCCCCGTGCCCAAGTGGTTAAGTTCATGCGCTCCACTGCAGCGGCCCAGGGTTTCGCTGGTTCGGATCCTGGGTGCGGACATGCCACCGCTCACCAGGCCACGTTGATGTGGCATCCCACATGCCACAACTAGAGGGACCTACAACTATGTACCAGGGGAGATTTGGGGAGATAAAGCATAAAAAAAAACTACTCAGTTTCTTAGAATCCAAGCCCATACATCTGGAAGATGCAGAACTTTGCAAATATGTTGTCAAGGCTTGTTCCTTTGTGATCATAGGCCCCTCTTCCCTGGAACTAATGTCTATTGTGTTTTGACCATGTTCCAGGCATTGTGCTCATTCTCTTGCATTATCTCATTTAATCCACTCCAAAACTCAAGAATGATCCTTAAAACAGCAGTCAAGTGATGACACTCATCTGCACTGAACTCTCCAATGGCTTATTGTCTCACTCAGAGGGAAAGCCAAGTCCTGGTTACAAGCCACAGTGAGGCCTCCGTGATGGTGATCTCTCTGAGGGCGTGTCCTACAGAGCTCCCCTAAAGTTTCTCCATTCTAGCTGTGCTGGTCTTCGTGCTGCTCCTCCCACTTTTGAAGTTCCCTCCCTCCCCTGTCACATCACTTGTCCTTTGTACTCTCCCCAGTCCCTGCTCGAATGTCCCCTTCTCAGTGGGACCTTCCTTGACCACCCAATAACAGAGGTAACCTCTCCTTAAGTGTGGGCAGGACCTACTGACTTGCTTGTAATGATAGAAAAATATGGAAAAAAGTGATGGATGCCATTTCCATGATTAGATTATAAAAGACCATGACTTCCATCTTGCTAGCAGCCTCTCTCTTACTGGCTTTAATAAAGCAAGCTGTCAGTTGGAGAAGCCCATGTGGCAAGAAACTGAGGCTGTCCTCCAGCCAACAGCCAGCAAAGAACTGAGGCCCTCAGGCCAACAGCTCATGAGGAACTGAATCCTGCCAACAACACTAAATGAACTTGGAAGCACGTCACACCCAAGTTGAACCTTGAGATGACTGTGGCCTTGCCAGCATCTTGATTGCAGCCTTGTGAGGGACCCTGAGCCAGAGGACCCAGCTAAGCCATGCCTGGATTCCACAGAAACTGTGAGATAATAAATATGTGCTGTTTTAAGCTGCTAAATGTTGGGGTAATTTGTTACACAGCAATAGATAACTAATACAAGGATAATGAAAAGACTGTGAGATGCATGTAACAGAGCTTCATGCCAGAAGTGTCATGAGAGCACAGAAGCATGGGGTCATAGGGCACTTACAGTGCACATCCTGTAAAGGGGAGGAATATGGGACCCTACTTGACAATGCAAAGCTGTCCATGCCATTCCCAGCCCCACACAGCCACCACATTGCCCATTTATCCAGTGGATAAAGCCCCAATTCTTAGTCTGCCAACAAGGACTTCCATGATCTGGCCTCTGTGTACTTCTCCAGTTTTATCTCCTGCTTTCCCCCTACCTGCACTCTATATTTGAGTCATACCAAACTATATGTAGTTGCCCCAAATGCTCTATGCTTCCCCCTTTGTCCATACTATTCGTCTTCCTAGAAAGCCTTCCTATACAGGCTCAGTTCCCCACCTCCTTGGTGCTCGGTGGAACTCCATGCAAACCCTTACACCTGGCCCTCCAGTGACTCTCCCGTACCACACATCCTCCCGTCCTGTAACCTTTGATCTTCTTGTCTAGCACCCCTCTAGCTCTCAGCTCTGCACTGAGCCTCTTCTTCAACTTGATATCCTCAGAGCTAGTTCAGTCTGAAAAATCACTTCAGTCAACAGCTGATGAAAGAATAACCATGGATGGACCTGCCTGCCAGGAGGATAAACAATTATTTATTGGCTTAGCTAGAATTTATACCATGCTATTGAAATAATAGGCAGCTTACACTAAAAAGACCTGTATTCAGGAAGGTCAGGGGCACACAAAACCCAAAGCCACACAGGAGGATGAAAAAGCAAAGCCTGCAGACGGCAGGCACCTCTATCACGGCAGAGGATTACACTTCACTCTAAGTTTGCCCTTAGACAAGCAAGAAAACTTCAAGAATTATTAATTTGCCTACACCCTGCACTTCAGTTCATGTTGACAACTCCATTAAGGTAAGGGAATGGCTTTCCCAAGATTGGTCACAATTATTCAGGGTCCCATCCTATATATCAGTTCTATTCACCAATAAGCAAATTGAAAGAGAAACTGGGAGGGTATAAAAAATCAATACTTAATTTTTATTCCCTTCAAGAAGTCTGCCTTCCTTCCCATTTGCTACCAACTGAAATGGACAGGCTGACCCAGAGTTAAATCAACGTAAGAATCACTCAAAGAGTGAACCCAACCACCCCCTCATAAAGGAATGCTCAGAGGAGAAAGAGAAGGTAGTTATTACACTTTGTGGGAGAAAATGTCTTTCTTATGAGGTGTAGCCATCAGGTGAGATATTTGATGACCCTTTAAAAATCCCTTGAAATCAGCAGCACCTTTGCATGGATGTCTTCCACTTTGAAGAGAAAATATTGGATGATGTAGACATTTCATCAAAAATTTGTTTCCATTGATTAGGCTTGTTGTCATGAGGGATTTCAACGCAAGATCAATAATGAGCCTTGGAGAAAAGTCCTTGAATCCTATGAAACTAGGATGACAAAAAAAATTTCTATTCCTGCTCAGACAACTTACTGCTAATCACCATCATCGTTGGTTTAGAAAAGAGAAAACATCCAAAATCCAAGCTGAAATCTCTCTTCCTTTAGGTCATAAATCAACTCTGCAATCAAGACAGTGGAGATCCCTTGCAGGGCTAATGACTTCGAGCTTTTATAAAGTGGTTTGGTGTGAGGACACAATCAATAGATTGATGATTTGACTATGTAAATACACTGGAAAATCACCTGTAAAGAGGACTTGGATGACTATGTACAAAAATTCAGGCTGACAAATTACTACAGGACACCAAGTGAGAAGGCTACGTAATTTCAGGGAAACAATTTTTTGACCTTGGTTACTGCGTAAAGACATGAGGAAAAAATGCACTCATTGAAAAGCAAAACTAAATTAGAATCAACAGTTATCTTCTTATACTGAAATTGCTAACAAATTGGATTATGTAAAAGAAACTTTGAAAATTTATAGTTGGTGTGGGTTTGTGGAGTCAGGACAGACTAAAGCTTTCAGTGCCAACACGTTGTCTCCATCAGAGAAAATTCAATTGGTGCATTCTTAAGCACTTCTGGTTTATTTTTATCCAGAAGGATTTGCATCTGATTTGCCTCTTTCCTATGCACAGTGCTTTAGAATGCCCCTCCCTCTTTCTTATTAATAACCTATCAGATGACCTAACAGGGAACTATACATCACTTTCCAGGCAGCCGTCAACATATACAAAGTCTGAAGAGAATCACTCAGGGACCTAAGTATTCCATGCTGCTAGTGTGACCCCGAGTCCACCTTCCTTCCTGGTGTCCTTCATATACCACCAACCCAGCCTCAGGAGTGTTGGCCACGAGATGAATCCACCAGTTGCCGGGACTGGGAGTGGATTTAGGGGCTAGAGTGCTCAGTGTAAGTAAAGGCCCAGCTTTCAGTCCTTTGCTACGCCATGTTTCCTTCGGCTCCCTGCTAAGAATCACCTGGAGCCCAGTTAGACCTGCAGCCTTCGAGGCACAGCCCTCAGAGTCTGGGTCAGGAAGCCCGGGGTAGAGATGGACCCCAGGAATCTGTCTTGGTAACAAGTCCATGATTAGCATCCAGGACCCTTGGGACACAGAATCCTAGTAGCTGAAAGTGCTAGAAGATTGTTGCTAGGATAGTAGCCCCCAAAACTGGCTGCACATTAGAATCACCGAGAAACTTTAACAATCGGGATTCGTGCCTCCTGCTCTAGACTGATTGAAGCAAAATCTCTAGCAGTGGGAACCACGACTTTCTTTTTCACACTCCCACCCTGGAGGCACATTAGAATGATCTGGGGAGCATTTGAAAATACCAATATCCAGGGCTCTGTGCAGAACAATTGAATCAGAACTTCTGGAAGAAGAGTAGCTTGTAAAAGCTCCCTAGGTGATTCCGACGAAAGCAGACCACAGCTCAGCATGGGGAACCGCTGAGCTAGATGGCGACCAATGCAGCTGAGGTCATCCGGTTTTCACCTTTATTCAACAAACCAGAGCAGCGAGGAGTAACCGTATCCCGACTTGGTGGCAGACACTGCAGGGCTGGTTCCTTTGTTCAGTCAGTGCCCCAGACTGCTCCCTGTGCATTCAGTTAAACTATTTTTTCAGCGCTATCCTTTAAAAAGCTTGTGAAACTCAGATTGAAATTAAGAAGTTTCTATCAGCAATGGGAATGAGAAGGCTGGGAGCCCAGAAAGACTACTCAGTCTGTCTGCCAGTGAAGGATTTCCACGCTTCAGAGAAGTTCTAACCACATGCTGACATTGTTGCTCAGGAGTGAAGCATCTCTATCCTAGCAAAATGGAAAGGAAATTCTGTAGCCGCAGCTGCTACATTTTCACAAGCTCCTCAGGATAGTGCTTGGCACGTGGTAGGTACTCAATAAATATCTGTTGAATGACTGATTGAATTTCCATCACCACAGCTAAAACCTTAAACAACCTTTTAAGTTGGCTCACTGTGGATTTTTCTCCAATTTCTGAAAAAATCACCACCACAGTCACCATCATGAAGTATACCATGAACAATTGGAACTAGTAGCAAAATTGTTTTAATTTTAATGTGGGACCAGTAAGTTCTACTTAGATATTTAAGTAGACTTTACTTAAACATCCAGAAGGATGGCAATTTCAATATTGGCATCTCCCCATCGGTGGTAGACACAATAATGGTCCTCCAAAGATGACCGCATCCTAATCTCTAAAACCTATGAATATACTACCCTAAATGGCAAAGGGGTGGGTATGATTCTCATTAGTTAAGGATCTTGAGATGGGGAAATTATCCTGGATTATCTGAGTGGTCCAAAGGTAATTACAAGAGTCCATAAAAGATGGAAGAAAGAGGCAGAGGGTCAGAGTCA
Organism: Equus przewalskii; assembly: GCF_037783145.1. Taxonomy (NCBI): domain Eukaryota; kingdom Metazoa; phylum Chordata; class Mammalia; order Perissodactyla; family Equidae; genus Equus; species Equus przewalskii. The sequence goes on from NC_091852.1 coordinate 37,721,450, forward strand.
GAGAGATACTTTAAGAAGCTGCACTGCCAACTTTGAAGACGCTCGAGCCAAGGAATGCAGGCAGCCTCTAGAAGCTGGAAAAGGCAGGGAAATGGATTCTCCCACAGAGCCTCTGGAAGGACAGGGGCCCTGCTGACACTCTGATTTTAGCTTAGTGAAACACATTTCAGATTTCTGAACTCTAGAACTGTAAGATAATAAATCTGTGTTGTTTTAAGCCACGATGTTTGTGGTAATTTGTAAGAGCAGCCATAGGAAATTAATATATCACATAATATTTGAAGGAAAAAATATTTAAGAGAGTAATAGTGACTAAAGTAGCATTTCTTGTATTTCAACATAGTGAAGGGCTACATCAGGGGTCCTCTGCAAAGTGATGTGGCCACCACAACCCATCAAAACTGTTTAAGAGTACTGAGATGGGAGTTACTGTGATGCTTGCTATAAATCAAGTCACAACATTGTAAGATAACAATGGCCATTTCTACATGGTACATATGTCTGATTTTTTTTTAAAGGCGTGATATCATTCTCAGGTCTATAGGTAAGTGAGATGTCTGGCTAACCAAGGTCACAACCTGGGCTTACTCCAGGTGAAATGGCCAACATTACTGAGAAGATGGCCCCTCACTCAAACACCCCTCACCAGAATGGTAAGCCACAGTTGTGTACGGATGACAGTGATGATCATACTGTATAACCACCCCCCTTCAGAAGACGTTATGAAGTCATGTTTGAAAGGGCATGCTCTCACCCTATCTTCCTATGACCCAGGACACCCATTTCTGGCATGGTTGTGTAGGATTGGTTTTGTAGCCAGTCGAGGGGGCAAACCAAATGGGTTTACAAGGGGCTTGAGCCTATGATTTCAGCTTCACCATATTTCCTCTAGCAACTGAGCTCATCCAATGGAAATGTGTTTAATTCTGTTTTATGTGACCCAGCTCTGAGGCTGGAAATAGACCTGAAAACTGTGTTTTACTTCTGGCTCCCTTTCCGTTCCATGAGCCGCAAACAGCTTCAAAGGCAGCAGTTACATAGCTGACGACAGCCCTGCAAGAATGTGCATGTGAGGATGGCCAATGACCATGGCTGTTGGGGTAATGGGCTCATCACAATAGGCTGACAACTAGGCTAAAGACACTTGAGGCTGAATGGCAAACAACTCCAGGGTAATCCTATGTGTTGGCAAAATTCTCCACCAACAAAAGAGAAGGAGAAGGCTCTCATCAGACTCCAAAAGAGCAATAAAAATAAAAATCACTACCATGTGTTGAGCCCTTTAGAGCAGGCACAGTGTGCTAAGTGCTCCACAAACATCTAACCTTCACAACCACCTTAAAACAGAGGTACATTGTTAATCCCATCTCACAGATTAGAAAACCAAGGGTCAGGAGAGCTCAAGGTTACAGGGCTGGGAGTGGCAGCCTTTCTGACTCCAACGTCTGTGATTTTTGTCACCATACTATACTACCTCTAATACAGCAGTAGAATAAGAGACATAATTTTGGAGACAGAGGCAACAGAGAATGACATCAATGTAGCAACCCACTTGCAAGCTAAGAGATTTATTTACAGCCACTCATTTAGTCAACATTTTTTGAGAGTTTGTTCTATGCTAGAAATTGTGCCCGTGCAACTTGGAACCACTAAAATACCAAAGGATATCAGGTAGCAGGATCTGGAGACAGAGCAGAGAGCAGCAAAATTTCAGAACATGCTCCAACAGTAAGAGAGCCTGCCAACTTAGCAGCTCCAACAATATTGGGGGGGCGGGGTGGGGGGGGCACGTTGCTGACACCCAGGAAACAGCAGCAGCAAGCAGAGTGACTCAGCAGGTGGAAATAGAGACAGCATCTGGAGCAAAGGGGCCAGGTATCCTGTGTGGAAATACACCACAGCCTCAACATGCAATAGGCTCTGGGAACAGGGCCAGGGACCCCGTAGGAGGCACGAGTTCTCCTTGCAGATATTGTAGAAAGGACTGATTGTCAATACTGGCCTGTTCACCTATTCAAATGCTGGGCTGACACGGGGGCAGTGGTAAGGAAGTGAGGGATGGCTCAGGGACCACTTCAACCATCAAGGCTCTTCAGGAACACTGAAAACGCCTTTTACACCTGGGATCCTAAGGGCTTGCCCCTACTGCGAGGGAGATGTTCTCCTGTTACCATAAAGAGCATGTCCCAAAGTGTGTTCCTTGGAAATAGGGTGACCACATGACCTGGTTTGCCGAAGATAGCCTCGATTTACTCATATTGTCCTGGGATAATTATTAATAACGTCCCATTTCATTATCAATAATGTTCCAGTTTGGACAATTAGTTAAATGGTCACCTAACCCAGAAAACCACTTCTGGTGATAGTAGCTATGGCTGTGTTGTCTTTCTCTGAACCTGTAGCATACCAATTTGTGTTGTAAACCTTGAAGAATGAAATATACTCCAACTAAAGTGTATAAACATAGTGTAACTACTATTGTGTTACATACAACTTGGGAAATACTGTGTTAAATACTGTGTTAAAAAGTTAAACAAGTTTGGTTGTTGTTAGAACGTATGGCTTCCCAGAGATTTAATATAGCAGCATGCTGTGAATTTCCACGAGGGTCATATACTAGGCAGTTTTTCCAAACTTATTTAAACATCTTTTTTCATGAAATGTCAAAAGAGGTCAGTGTCCCACAAAATGCTCCCACATTTTCTTTCAACAAATACGGGTGCCTATTATGTCCTGGAATTGTCCTAGGTCTTGGAGAGTCAGCCTTGAACAAGACAAAGTCCTTGTCTTCATGGCGCTTGCATTCTAGTGGGGGAGAGAGGCCATAAACCTGTAAACAAATAAATATTATAATGTGGACAATAATGATCTATCCCCCAAGTGACTGACAGTCAAAATAACCCCAACAGCTGCCAATTCTGAGGAATATTCATGAAGCAAGCTGCCTCCAGACACGAGTTGGCAGTGAGTTGTCTGTCAAAAGCCATCAATGGGCACCACGTTTTCTGAGTAGTAGAAGGTCCCTTAACAAGTCTCCCCACCTTGAACTGAGTGCATTTCATATGTCATTCTCGTGAGTATAAATGTGCCTTTGGGGGAGTCCATCTTCCTTTGGTTTTTGTTTATGGACTGTATTCATAATATGCATTTTTAATTTAATACTCTTTCCTGTCCTAACCAGACTGAGGTGTTATTTAAAATAGCATCACTTTCAAAAGAGATGTTTATAGTTGCCTAGCACCCAGGGAATAAATGAGAACAAATGCAGAGTTATTACATTCTACGCCACACATCCCACCCCCTGGGGCTGGGACGAGAGACAAGGAGGTGCTTTTAAAAAAAACACACGCACACACACAAAAAGACCTCCTATCCTTTGATTGATTCTGTGCAGAATAGACTCATATTTAAATGAATAAGCCAAGTTACAACTTTCCCTCCTGGAACAAAGCAAAAGGAAAGCCTCTTTATGTTGCGGGGGCTATAGACGCCACGGGCTGAGCCCGTCCCAGAGCTCCCCTCCACCGCTCCAAAGCTAAGCCATCTTGCTGCATTTAGCACTTCTCAGCAGACCACCCACCCAGACGCGGATACACAAACCACATGTGTGAGGAATGCTGTTCGGCTAGGAAATCAGTATCAGTATTTCAACCTTATTACTTGCACAGACGGCCCTTTTAGTGTGACTCATTTGTTTTATCTTTTCAATAGCTTTGATTATTTTCTTTTAATGGCCTGGATTTATCCTTTTCTACCCTTTTGAAACTTCAGAACTCTGCGGTGGGGGATGCGTGTGGTGGTAGACATGATTACGAGGGGAAAATGAGCAAATAGCTTTGCCTTTACTCACCGTCTATCTCCCCATTCCTCGGGGCCACCTATTCTGTGCAGATTACCCAGTGGCCTGAATTTTTACAAAAATGGACACAGGGGCCTTCCTATTCAGGTAGTAGACGATGTTTGCTATTATCTAACAGCTGGGGGGCCCAGTTATAATTACTAGAGTGTTTTTCAGTTTGCATCATGGATTTCTCTCCCTAGCCCTCGGGAACCACATTGGTTACTCTTCTTTAATTAAGGGGAAATTAAGGCCAAGAGGCTAGGCGGACAACCCAGGGCAAGTTAACCACCTCTGGAAAAGACCGAGAATGCCTCTAAAGAAGGGGACCACATAAACAGGAAGGTGTGGATACTATTACCTGGCAAAGAAAGCAGACGCATTAACATGTGATCAGGATTTTCTATCTGGGTGGTAACCCAGGCAAGGAGACCCATAAAATACCCTTAGCTGCTTCACTAATCAGAACGAACAAGTCCCATTAGTTTTGGACTCTACGTCCTTGAATCACCAAGCAGAGCGTCTGGGCGTCAGGCCTCGGTGGAGCTGCCATCTGTCTCCAGGACCCCTTGCGTACCCAAGGGGGAGCACAATTCTGAAAGACAGTGGAACAAATGTATTGGGGAAAACTGTGGCTCCGCTCACTTTCTCTGCGAGAGCATGTGGAGACAACATCCTGAGTTGTCTTCAGCAGGCCCAAGATGCCCATCTTGACTTTCTCCATGCTGGAGAAAAGGCAAGGCCATGATTTTAAAATAAACAAATGAATATCTATGCTGAAACAAGGGAAGGGATCAGTCCAATTCAAGCATGGTCAATAGAAAGCTTAACTGTCAGCCAAGCCTATCTGGGACAGATGCTTCCACACCTAAAATAAGTTTCGAGTTGATAAGATACGAGGCAGTCCACTATAATCTCCTCAAAGGCTTATGGGCCTGAAGATAAGGCGAGTGTCTCAAATTTGACATAAGTCTCTACTATTAAGTAGAGCATTATGTCCACTTCCTTGGTTATTTGCCAAACTGAAAGTATTCTATTCTTTTGCTGAAGTAGTGTCTCTCCTTCCTGTCTAATCAAGGTAGCATTTCTTGCTGCTAAAGTAAATGCAGGGCCTTTGTCAGATTGACATTGTCTAGCGATACCACACTGTTTAGTTTGTGAGCCAAACCTTCTAGAGAAATAGGGAGGGGAAAAAAATATATATCATGCACAAGTAACCCGGTTTATTCCAAGAACGTGCCCTAGCATTTCTTGCCCATCTCTGCAGAGCTTAAAAAAACATAGTGGTTTTAGGATGCAGAAAATGGTACCAGACACTGAGGACTCAAGAGAACGGGCTGTGGACTGTACCTTCAGCTGGTTCTCACCTCTCAGCATTACTGCTTGAGAAAGGCTAGGGCCTCATGTTTTTCTGTGTAAAGCAAAACCAAACTTTGGTCGAACGACTCTTAACAAATCAGCAAGACTATACATCGTAAAGAAAATGGAGCCACAATAGATCAGATACGAATTTAAGTAAAACACCTATTTCTGTCGATCTGCACTTACATTTCAACATGGGTTTTAGAGATGGGAAATACATCTTACGAATGCCTTGTAGTTCACATAATAGCATCTATACACACATACACAGTGTATCTTTCAACATAGCTACACATACACACTCCATGAAAAAAGATACTGACAGATTTATAAAACGTATTGGCCTTGCACTGTTAATCTCAAGAATACATTTTTACTTAATTTATTTTTGCACTGCATGGTAGCTCTGGCCACCGTTAAGGATCTGTCAGCATTTCCATCATAACTCTATTTTCAGAATACTGGAGTACAAGTGCCAAAATACATATTTACAGTTTACAGACAGCGGTGGCTTTGTCTTCCTTTTAAATTGACTTCTTCAATGCATCTTTACAAGGATATTCAGGGAAGGAAGTGCCTCCATAATAAAAATCATTATATAAAACAAAAGAGGTCAAAAGATGTAGATTTCCAGCCCAGGCCTAAACTAAACCATGGGAATCGACTCCTCAACATTCATTGCAGCTGTAGTTGTCTCTACATCATAGTTCTGGTTTTAGAGCAACAGTCTGAAACAAGATCATCATATGTGTGTGTGTGTGTGTGTGTGTGTATGCGGTACACAGCATTAGTACACAGAACTCCAAAGGTGGAAAGTAACGAGGGCACAGCAAACTACTCCAGAGCTGATCACTTCCACAGAGAGAAAATTGAACACAAGCCACTAAACACAAACATTGACCATTTCCAACACTGGACATCCAACTCCATTACCTACATAGAGCTCAAACACTTAAGAATAAAGTCTTTCTTAAACAAGTATGTTAACTTGTTAAATGTGTGGCGCTTGAAACAGTACATGGCACTTTATGCAGGCCTAAACTGTATTTTTTGAAGATTAGCTGGGTCTGTAAAAGGTATCAGCAGAAACATTTTTGGTGGAAGAAATTTTTCAGAGGAAGAAAACCAATTTTATTGGTTCTTCCCATAAAACGGTGGGTAATTATTCAGATTAGAGAGATTTGCTTAGCAACTTAAAAATGTTTAGACAGCTCCGTTAAGATTTTTTTTTCTTCCAGAATTTTTGTCTCTTCAAGTTTTTATGTTCTTCAGTACCCTGACACAACATGCAAGCATATAAAGACACGCTATTTGTCTACATAAGGATAGCGAGAGAGGTGCATTACGGTGAAGGTACAAAATAACCGTGAACGTTTCTGTCGCTAACATGACTGCTATACGCTAAGATAGAACCATCCCCCTTTCATACACATCCTGCTGCAAAACCAGAGGCAAAAGCTAATTTATAAGGGGAAAAACATTCTGTACATACATTTATTTCGCCCTCAAAGTACTGGGGGAAAAGTTAAAGAAAGTTTATTATACTCTAGCTTGCTCAAACCATATTCACCCTCACCCAATTAATTTTATTTGAAACATCTATTTATATATATACACTAAAGAAATTAAACCCTGCCATTTTTCCTTTGTGCTTAAAAAACCAAAGCCACTGTTGGGATACATGTGTCAAAATATTTTTTAACAGGTCTCAAAGTTGAGTGTATATAAACGTGGCAGAACTGAGTGGGTTACTTTACGAGACATATAACTATTTGAAATTAATTGAGATTTATTATTTCTGCATTTAAAATTAGCTGAGAGCAAGAGTTGATTTTTTTCTAAAAAATTAACAATATACTCTTACTCTATGGGAATATCATAGAAAATTCATTTTGTTGTCTCCGTGAGAAGCACACGGGTAAATTTTCCTGAATTTCGTTCCCAATTTACAAACATACATTTTGACAATATTCTGAAGACGCTTGCTTTATTACCTAAATTTTAGGTCTCAAGTTTATCACTGTAAAAGGTTTGCTTCTTGTTGTCTTTTTCGTTTGCTCATTTCTTATGTTACCTAGTTTCTTGGTTAGTATCCTAAGGGACAAAAAATCTTTTACATTGCCAAACCATAGTTTTCGCCACACAATTTAGTTACAAAAATAAAAAGGGCCCCAACTACATATATACATTTCTAGTTAAACTACACCAGTATTTTAGTTAAACCACATACACTTCTGCCTTAATTAGAATATGTGGATTAGCAGTTAGAAATTTTAAAAGATGTTTAAATTTTGCAAACAATTCCAGATAAGCATTGCCCTCCCCCCACTTCCACCTGTAAAGTTAAAAACAAAACAAAACACAACTAAAAACACACAATCCATCAGTCACCTAATGTCCAAAATGACTCGGAAAGTTTCTCTGTAATTAAACATTGACGGTGGACTACACACCAAAAGCTTCAAGGACAGTTCATGCCAATCATCAAGAATCGTAACATTATTGAAAAAGTACACTTGTCCTCAGGAGGATGCTTCAGAGAAGTAATTTACAAGGAGCATGGCTGTATTGTAACTTTTTAAAGGAAAAAATAGTGTCTTTGGATAGAAAGAAACAATGTAAAAAATCCCCTTTTTAAAATGCAGAAATAACTCCATTATCCATCTGCATTTACATTACTGCCCAAAAGAATGGGTCTGGAAAGACCATTTTCTGTACAGACACTAGTTAATCTCTGTATGAAAAGACAGCATCTGGCATGGGAATAAACGACGGAGATACTGGTCTATTAGCACACATAGAGACTTTCTTAAGGCTGATCCAGTGAACGAACCTTTGGATCCAGAAGCATTTCTTCATTTCTTTTCTTTTCGGTTGAGTTCCCAACAAAAACTTGGACGTTGAGCGGTTCTCATTTTGCATTTCTCCATTTATGGAGAGGATGGAATAATGACACCAAAAGTACTTTGGTTTTTTTTTTTTTTCTTTTAAAAATAATTTGCTTTCTTTTGCATGCCACAGGACAGATTTCTAGTTTCAAAACAGGGTACATTGAGAACAAAAATATCCCCCCCTCCCCAACCATCTTTATTTTCACCATTACAAGAAATCCTTCTGGAAACACGAGTGACTAGACAGTATCGAACCACTGAATCTACAAGTTAATACACAGTCTGTTATGGCAGAAGAACCAAGATGTTTCCCCCAAAGAAAGATTTTAATTTTCCAAATATAAAAGAGTCTAAGAGGATCATATGTGAACAAACAAAAATCTTATTCCAGGGTTTATGGTAAAGATGGATAACACACTGGCAGCTGAAGAAAGCTGAAACTCTTACTAATAAATAGATCCAAATTAAGAATTTCTACAACATTTCTTTAGAAAACAGAACCAGAATTCCTTTTTTAAAATGATGATCCTGTGGAATGCCTTTGCTTCCATATTTATCTAATATTATAACAGTAAAACAGACACAAGAATGTTGATGACAGCTCAACGATGCTGGATGCAGGACATTTACAAGAACACTTTTGTTTAAAAGTCCTACAGGTTTATTGACTAAGGCTAAACAGCAATTCATATGATCCTATTTGGTGCATTTTCTACCATGGTCCAAGATCATTATATGGATACAGCCAAGGACTGGGCCCCAACTTTCAGGAAAAAAGACCACAAAGAAGAAAATCAGGGTGGTTATTTGGTCCCCCCAGTTGATAATCTGAGTCCTGGAACTGGAAAAACAAAAGGTGGAAAATATAGACTGCAACAAGTAAAAGGACTTGGAAAAAGTTGGTGGAGAGTAGCACAGTATACGAGTAAGGTCACTGGGCTTGGGATGGCAAGGGCGCTGCATTGAAAGAGCATCCACGGGACCAAGTACTTATAATGTCTTGTGGTGTCATTCCCTCAACGACTTTAGAATATCTGTATGCGATAATAAATAGATCAGTTATGTAATAAGGCAGTGTGTTGAATATGCATTCGTCCTGTGGAATGAATCACCACAGAGAGAGAGACATGATACCAGACACATTCTTTAAGTTTTCTTGTGTTGTGTTTGATCTGTTTGTTTTCAAGGCTATCCAGGCTGACTCTTCCCGGGGATTTCCTTGGAGAGAAGAGTGGTCCGCTGAGGCTGGTTTGCTTAACCTCTCCTTTATCAAGAGATGATGACTGGCTTTAAAGAAAAATAAAGCTGAAGGTTGTTTGATTTTTATTTTTTCCCTTTTGGTTGCATCATTCTGAGTGTTTTCATATAAACAAACAAAAAAAATAACAACCAAAAAAAACAAACAATAGTTTTTGATGCATCCAGTTGTGGTATCCTCAGGATGTTCCAGATGTTTCCAGGTAACTCTGTAGTTTACGGACTGTGGTTTTGTCCAGGGAGCAAAGATCAAAATCAAATGTCGTGTTTGTGATATGAAAGTGTCCAGTTTCTTCTATAAGGTTCACAATCTAGAGGAGTAAAGAAGAGAAAGTTTGGGCAATAAGCAATAGACATCAAAAGGCAAAGAAAGAGTGATGGAGTGGGTCAAATATGGAACCAAGAGATTCATATTCCCATTTAGTGCAAGAAGGTCCCATGCTATTAATGGCACCAAACTCTCAGCCAATTTGGTAAGCCAAAGGAACACTATTCTCAGTGAGAGCAGGTTACCTCTTCTCATCATTCACAGCCTTTAAAACGATTCCTGCTTTCAAGTCATCAACAGACTATTTTACTCTAGGGGTAGGAGTGGAAGGGGAGACAGAAGTTCAAGACCCCTCTAAAAATCAGCTACTGACTCAATGAACAGTGACTATACCTACTAGATGTAAGGAAATTCCAGCCCAGAAACAACAAAACTCCTTATAAAAAAGTATACACATACATACATGTATAATAACGATCATTTTTCTTTCTGATTACATTATTGTTGAAAATTTATAAAATAAAAGAACTCACAAAGAAAGAGATAGAAACCATCTACAACCCCACCCCCTGAAGATCATGGGCAGTGACTGGAAAAGGGGCTCAGGCGAGCCTTCTGGGTGCTGCAACTGTTTTGTTGCATGATTTGGGTACAATTTACAAAAGATGCATTCACTTTTTAAAACTCCATCTAGTTGTACATTTTGTTATACTTCAACAAAAAATGAATGAAACTTGTATTTATGACTTACAGTCATGTTGAGTTGACAGCCTTGAGTATTTGGGGGTGAGAAGTATTATCTAAAAAAAGAAAGGACACCTTTCTCTCCCCGTTTGGAATAGTTACATCTCATTTCTTATTGTATTGGCTTCAATTTTCAGAAATACGATAAACAAAAGTGGTCACAGAGATACTGTTGTCTTGCCCTGGGTTTGAGGAGGATGCTTCTAAGGTTTCAACATTAAGAATCATTTTAGTTTGGCCGGCCCCATGGCGCAGTGGTTAAGTGCACACATTCCACTTTGGCAGCCCAGGGTTTGCCGGTTCGGATCCCGGGTGTGGACGTGGCACCACTTGGCACGCCATGCTGTGGTAGGCATCACACATATAAAGTACAGGAAGATGGGCATGGATGTTAGCTCACAGCCGGTCTTCCTCAGCAAAAAAGAGGAGGATTGGCAGCAGATGTTAGCTCAGGGCTAATCTGCCTCAAAAAAAAAAATCATTTTAGTTATTGGTTTGAGAGAATCTTTTAGCATGTTGTATGTTTTCCATGCCTATTTTACTAATAATTTTATCAGAAATGGCTGCTGTGCCTGGGTAGTGTGGGTTTTTGGTACGTACGCTGTGGGTAATTTGGGATGGAGGGGGTTAATTTTAGTAAGCTTTGTGGAGGAGAGAGGAAAATTAACAACAGTATGAAAGACAAAAATATTTGTGCAGAGAAAACAATTAGCAAACTCTTCCACTTATTTTTAGTTGTCTGTGCTACTCCCTTTCTATCACTTGCTTTATATTCTCTTTAGTTCAGTAATCTTAAAAAAGAATACTTTTAATTATTTAGCCTATTATTCATTCAATGAAGTTTTAGATTACCTAATTTCAGTTTGAAAACAGCAGAATGAAAACTTTTGACCTTCTCTTCTTACAATTAGTTTTCTTTAAAAAACAGTAAATTTGTGAACTATTCCCTATGGGTCAGTGGCACTCAAGAGAAAATGTGCTCCCCATTCCTGACATATTTGACTTCCAGAGAGGCATAAAAGACATATTGGACCTCAATCCAATTAAATGCCCAACTCCAGACTGAGCTGCTAATGCCTTATTCAACCTCTTGAACTATTTTTTACAGATATAACCATGGCTTTAATAATAAAACAAGTTATTCCCATTGCGAAACCATGACAGACACAGCAAAGTGCCTACCTAATATCCGTTTAGCCCTTCTTCTTTACCAACAGAAGCTTGATCTTCCGGGAGTGGCAGCATGCCCAGCTAAAAGGCTTGCTTTCCCAGACCCACAGGCAGTACTCGGCAAACACTGCTATTTACAATTTATTTGAAAGAAGTCACTGAGCTTTCAGGAAAATTTCTGAAAAGGGTATGGACAAGGGGCACGTGCCTTTTGCCCTCTGCCCCTCTTCCTGTCTGGAATGAAGACGCAATCCTGGAAGCGCAGCATCTCTTCCCCTCAAGAGGATGAAAGCAAGATGTGAAAGATGGCAGAGCAGGAAGGCAAGGAGTCTATCTCCTCAGCATCTTTTAAGCCATGCACTGACCATGAATTACTTACCTCTGGGCCAACTACTAGATATGGTGGGGTGGAGAGGGAGCCTTACTTAAACCACTGGACCCAGGGCTCTATTACACGCATCAAGAGATTATTCTAAGGGGTGTTCCCAATTGCGGTTAAAGTACTAGATCCACGTCAGAATTTATCTAGCAAGATCTTCTCATTAGCACTAAAAGATCTAAAATGGACACATTTGATTTATTAATTAATGATTATAGAGCTCTGGCTAAGTCACCCGACACATCTGCACACATACAGAGACACACGCACAGCTATGTCCCACACATAAACCTTTCAAGGCAGTCAAATACTTACTACAGATTTAACATCAATTGAATTAAGAGTGCTTTCCAGGGTAAATTATCTTTTTTGCATATTGTGTAGAAATACTACAGACCTAGTGAAAATGTGTCAACTTGAGGGTGGAAACCAATACCCTGGTCAGAGAGCTCTTTCAGGATGGAAACAAATAGCTTTTCAATTTATACAATGGAGGCAAATAACTATTATTCCAGAGTGTGACTCCTCTCCCCAACTAGCTGGCCAGTAGGTAAGCGACAAAGCATTCGGAATAGAGGGTGTTAACTGTGGCATACTGAGTTCTGACTCGGCTCGCTATTTGAACGTCATTAGACAGAACATTATCAACTTTGAGCCTCAGTTTCCTCATCTATAAAGTAGGGATCATGCTACCTGCTCTAATTATCTATCAATCTACCACACACGGTTGCGCAGAGGATCAAATACGGTAAATGAAGCTTCTTTATAGCTGTCATTTGCCATACAGATTGGGGAAACATGATTATGACTACCATATAAATGTAAACTTACCCTTAATTATCTGGGCGGTAACTATACAGCACGTGAATTATCAGACCCAGTGCTTTTTCCTCCTCCCTTCACTGACTGTTAGCATTTCATTAGCACTAAAACAAACGAAGCAGGGAAAATGCCAGAAGCTAAAACTCAGAAAAGGCCTCCTTCAATTTTTTAAAAAATAATTACAATAAAAGTTTTCAGGGGGAAGGGAAGAAAGCGAGGAGAACAGTAGATGAAGGAAAGCCATTGAAATAACAAACGAAAACCACAAAGTGAGGGTGAAAAGTACAGCCTTACATTTTCCCTTTAAAATGACAGTGAACTCATCCTTTTAAGAAAATAGCTTTCTGTGACTCAACGTAGCTGCTCACTAATCACTTAACAATAAGTAGAAAAGAGAGCAATAGAATACCTTCTAGAAAGAGCCACTTGATTTTAAAGCAAACAAGACACACTTGCCCACTAGGAAATTCGGCCCTGTCATCTCCCACACCTTGTAATATCATGTAGGTTCATTCACAGTCCTCCTGCTTCCTCCACGACTAGCACGCTCACCCCGCCTGCAGCCACACACACGCAAAGGGACGAAGGGGATCCGATCAATCGAACTCAGGGAGCCCTGCATTTTTACAGGGGCTCGTGAGCACACATCAGGATAGACGCAGAGACAGCCCGGAAGCAGCCGCAGCAGCCGCAGCAGTTGGCGCCGTGTGGGACTGGCTGCCAACGGGAACAGCACTAATGATTTGAATTATTAGAGCATGTAGCCACGTCCTCAATTAAGTAAAGACTTCATAAAGAAAAATAAATGTGCGTTCCTTTCCAGGAATCTGGATAGTTGGAACATCAGAAACACCGCATTACATGCTTTATTCCAGTGACACAAGCCACAAAGCCTATAAACACCCTGCCGGTTCCTGAAGGACGCCACTGCGCCTTTCCACAGGAATCCCCGGCTCTGCTGATGGAGAGCGGCTCTGCTGTGGCTCTCTTGTCGTGTCATTACCCTGCATCACACTGCAATAAGGAGTGCCCCTCCAAAGTAATAAAAAAAGATAGAGTGGCTGCACACAAGGAAAGCAGGCAAGAGAACAAGGTATGCACAGGAGTGGAAAAGGAAGAGTGTGTAAACTGCTTAACTCATTCTTCAGAGGACGGCTGTTGTGAAAACAGTTGTGATGGATTATTTCCTGCCACGTCAGCCTTTTAGAGGGTACTACATAGAGTTTTTTTTTAAACAGGGAGGATCCAGTTGGTAAATCTGTGATTCCTTCCCCGAGCCCTGGTTTTTAATTATAAAAAGGTAGATGCATTATTTTTAGTTTGATTATGTTTTTTAAAAACCAGGGTTCTTTCCACCGGAAGCAGCCTCTTCACTGAGTGGGCAGTTAGGAACAAGTTTTGCTGTAACTGCTTCTGCCTAGAGCGGAGTCAGGTCTGGGATAAGTTAGGTCTTTCCGAGAATGGCCTCGGCTATGGCTGGAGAAGCACTGTCTACCACGTGACAACGTGAGTGCCTGGCCCTGGGTTAAAAGGCAGGCCATCAGGCTCCCACCTGCAAGGGATTCTAAAACATGCCAGGCAATCTCCTAGGATGGAGAACATCATTTTCAGGAGAACACTTCTCTGGAGTGTTCTCCACGTTGTTAGAAGGAATACTCCGACACACAGCTCATCCCCAGCCTCCCTGGAGATAACTCGGAAAGTATCAGAGCTGTTATCTAAATTGCTAAACTATCTTCTAAGGAAGCCCTGGTTGTCCTCAGAGCATTTTTTCCTTTCTAAATAGGATGCAAATCCAGACTCAGAGCTGAATTTCTGGGGAGTTTAGAAGTGCTCAATCTCCCTTTCCAAATAAATATGGAACACTTGGTTTAAAGAAGAATCAAATTATGAGTGAGTCCTAGGTATTGACATCTCTAGGTTTGACTGGGTCCACTGTACCGATGCTTACCTTACGCAAAAGCGGTTTAAGAACACAGGCTCTCTTGATCCAGTGCTTTCTGTTCATTAAACTAGATGCTGGGTGCCAGCACCGCAAGCCCCCAGAGTATAACAAAGATCTTAACCACTTCTTGTGAGCTAAATAAAAGTGTCAGACCAGATTTTCTGATAGGATGCATTTAATAGGAAAAGACCTGGGACGTGATCCTGGGCTCACCAGAAATTCTGTCTCAGGTGTTCAGCTCGGCATGGTGGAGAACTCACAGACTTTGCGGCACGCATTCCACAAGATGAGCAGCTCTCAAGGTGGAGAATAACACTAGTCTTCAATAGTGCTATGTTTTACAATAGGAATTAATTAAGCAGTAAACCGTGACAGGACATGCATCATGGTATCATAATCACAAGCCTCAGCTGCACTACAAGGCAAAAGGCCAAAGACTGAGAGCTTTCAACTGGCCTGGGAATGCAATTAGAGGGAAACGCTGTGCGCCCTGGAGGGCCTTTATGCCAGGTTAAAAATCCATAGCTATCGCTCTCTCCCTCTAGAACACTAAAATAAGCCACTTCGATGGAATTCTCCAGTAAGCCACCTTCCCTCACAATTCTTTCAAAGGTCAAAACAAAGGACAATGTGAAATTGGGAATGCCAATGACACCCTAAGGTAAGACCCTGCCCAACGGCCTAATCTCCTCAACTCATTGGCTGGGCTTTCTTTGTGAAGTGTCCCAAGTCTGCCCAAACATCTGTCTCACTGTCCTGTGAGACTCACCGTGAGGGCCCAGCTTGTGCATTAACAGCTTTATTGGACAACTGCTCCACAGTGGTTCAGAGCTGGTGTTCAGGAAGGGCTGAGAAAATCAGCTAATAGATTTACCATCACCACTCAGTCAATTAGCACTAAATAATTGGTAAATGGCAGGCTGAACAATTTTCAATTCTACAGAAGAAAGCTGAAGAAAAACACTATCAAAGTGTTAGAATATGTCTCAGGGTAAGCCACTCAGATCCTACTCCCCTAACCCATTCCTCACTTAAATGGAAATATAAGAAATGCAACTTATCTCCAATTAAAAATCATAGGTCTGTAAGTCTTTGACTCAAATCTGAAACTCTAGAAGGGTTAAATAGCTCATCAGACCAGAGAACTTGGCAAGTTTGAGAGTGCTTATTTATAGATTTAAGCAAAAATGTACACAGAATATAAAAGTGACCAGCAGCCATTAAATATTAAAAAAGAATAACCCATATATAGCTGGGGTAGATTAAATACTAACTTCAAGTCTTTAAGAGTATTAAGGAAAAAATCAAACAGTGAAATAATCTACAAACTCACCCTGGAATTTAGAATACAACCTTCTCTTTGGATGTTAAAGAAAAATTATTTTCTCAATAGCCACTGTTAACACAATGGACGCATGTACCGTAACCATATGAAAACTAAAAACCACCCTTCTTATCTTCTCCAAACATCAAATTGTACCAATAGAAGTTTCCCCACTCTACGTATTCCACAGATGAGTTCACAATAATAGAATGTACAGTGTACAAGATAAGAGAAACGAGGAAAATATTTATTTTCCTTAGAATAGCATTGGCAAAAGCTTACTAAATTGAATCACAAACGTTTACAACATTTGACTGAAACTCTTATCACTGTTTTCCCATGAAACCAGAAGCCTGGCCCCAAGGCTTCTGCATTCCTACTATCCCGTCCCTCAGCCCACACTATAGCATCAGCCGGCTGGGGGATCAGTACGTTCCAGCATCAGCACCTCCACAAGCGCCCAGTTTTCATCATCCGCAGCACCAAGGAGGGAGATGATCTGGCAAAGCTCCAAAGCAGACTGCCTGGTAGCCTGGGAAATGAGCAATCTCCCCAAGTACTTCTGCAGGTGGCACTAGCCCGGTTCTGCCAGGGTGGGGCTGCTGTGGCCTCCAGGTGCTATCACACTACCCCAGGATCCTCCAGGCCTTGAGGCTTCTGGAGAGGGTTGTGCTGAAAAAGCATTTCTCACCTGCTGCAGAATGTGCCTTTCCCTCAGTGTCATTAACCTTCTGTGAAGCTCCACCAGTTCATCTAGGTATGCCTGAAAGAGAAGAGGACCCCCCAAAAGAACAAGCACTTGAGGAGGTAGTTCAAAAATAAAAGGATAACTACAGAGGAACAGACAAGCAGCTGTTGGCGGTTCTCCATTCTAACCCCCTAGCCCAGGCTGCGCGGACTGGTGCCCAAAGCTTTTGCAGAACAAGTCTCTCTTGGCTGACTATTACCATTATAAAGCCTGCTTTTTTAAAAAAGGGCAATTCTTGCACTTCTTTGCTCTCAACAAGATTCAAGTGAGCAGACTCACTGTCTCCCAACAATGCCTCCACAGAGAGAAAGGGTACTCAATGGTAAATTGTGAGCTTAAACATGTTATCACGAGCTACTTTCATTTTTTTTATTCTTCCATTTTAGAAGCTACCTAACTAAGAGAAAAAAAATTCTAAGTTTGAACATGGAAGTATCAATGCACATCACCAATCATGTCAGGGCAAATTCTTTAAGAAAAAAAAAAAACCTTCCTGGTCATACCAAAAATTGCTAGTAAATAGCAAGTGACAGAAGAATGTCTTAGGAAAATATAGGTCACTATCCAAATTAATACCTGGTTTGTCACGAGCTCCTCTGACAGGGCAGAGGCTCACCTCTCTTTCCACATGCTCAGACCACGAGTCTTTGTTAGCGTAACTGCATGGGTGTCTAGCACCATTTACAATGAAGGCAAAGGAAAGGTTTGTGAAGCATTAGCCAGGCCTGCCCTGATCCTGCAAAGCAGGTTAGGACCCTGCTCAGAACAGGAGGCTAAGCCCCAACAGGTCTTGAAGTCAGATTTCAGATGCACGATGCACACTTGGGGAAAGCCCAGTGCACTGGGATCAGATGTCCTGCTCACTGACGTCTGAGATTCCTTTCCCCTCTGCCTCCACCAGGATTTTCTTACCTCCCAATTCAATGTGCCCGAAATCCCTTGGCAATGTAGGCATCATGGCAAATGGTAGCATAAGGCCAAGCTTAACACTGAAAATATAAGCAAGACTTGGAAAATAAACTACAAAGCCACTGGTCGGCTGGGGGTCTCGGGCACTTCTGATGAAGCAATGAAAGGAGAACCAGCGAGGATGATCAAGGAAAAGGCCAAGAAACAGAAGATGAGTCGGTGCTGTAGCACTCATAGCAAAGGGCTGGAAACCTACCTTGTCACAGTCACCATTCTTTATTTGCTTATCTGATTTGCTTTGCTTTATTGGACTTTTCACTTCAAGAATCTGGGGATCAAAGAGAACACAGTTAAATTTGATTTCAAGCCCTTCTTAGCCAACCAGCCACCTAAACAAAGACACTTATGAATGAAATGTCATACAATCACATTGCTTTCCAGATAGTATTTCTCCGCTATACATTTTCTTTCTTCTCTTCTAACCTTACTTGTCCTTGGAAAATAAATTGCTTATATCTGAAATGCTGAGTCAGGGCAATAGAACTTTAAAAAAAAAAAACGTTGATGATAAGGAAATTGATCCAAGCTTCCAAGGCTGCTTTTCTTCTGTGACAACACTCTCACACATATGTACAGCAGCTGAGTTATACTGGATTAGAGTCCCCTCTGGCAAGAATTTTTTCGTATTCATTCTGCTGTTTCAGCATGACTACCAGTGCTTGGGACGCTAGGGATGATAAAACAAACACTCGAATGCCCTTTGCAGTACCTGACTTCCAGATTCTAAAAATGACTCATATCCACTAAATTGACGCAGCTTTGGAAGTGAAGATAGCCATCAGTTACACCATTGCTCCCAACTTGGGATCCTCCAACTCAAGAAATGAAGAGCCAAGACTATCTTCTGTGTTTCAAGAAACGATGTGTTTACCCATGATAAAATACCAGTGCCTTTCCTTTTATAAGCTGAACCAACTACAGCTTAGGTTATGAAAAGTGGTTTTGCATACTTTTCAGAAGCGTCCATGGGGAGCTATGTTTCTAATTAATAAAAAGGAGAAACAAATTATTATTTAATAAATATGGTTGATTTATTAGAATCTTCAAAATTAAGGATTATGACGGAAATATTTTTAAATGGCCCTTGCCTAAAATGGCTGAGAACTACTAAATTTATTGATGAGTGTTTACAAATGTATATAAACATAAAAAGCAAAGTTATTTGTCTTTTTCATGATAATCTCATTACCAAGTGAGTTATTATAATCTGAAGCTAATATGAAGGAGGAAAATGCCAAATAAAGGGCATATTTAAGAAGTCTCACATTCCTACTGCTCTTGTGTTTATCCATTCTCTGCTCTACCACACACACACACAAACCACAATTCTGTTCAAAAGTCTACCATATTCCATAACACACAGAAGATTTTAAAAATGACTCCACTTCTAATTTGTAGTAGAAAGAGCAGTGACTGGGCTTAGAAACCTAAGTTCAGGTCCTGGACCTATCATTTAACATTTTGGGGCCTCAAAATATGAGATGAAATGAGAGATGAACAAGACGATGTCCAGATTCCCACTCAGCTGTAAAATTTCATACTACGAATAAACATTTTACTTGTTGAGGATAGGACTATGACATGCTAGAAAAGATCAAATACTTCTAAAAGGGTATGTTTTCCTTTGAATTTAGAATAATGTACGGATAAGAAGTGAGCTGCTAAGTCTTTCCTGAGAATCGCCTTAATTTATTTTTAACATTAAGATAACCAGATGACCAATTTGACCAGGCTAACTTAAAATACAATACTTTTGGCAACACGAGGAAATTACTTAATGGCAGAGGCAAGGCAATCGTTTTTAACATGCTCCACTGTAAAGGAAACCAAACACTCCACTACATGCAGAATTTCCTTCTCTCTATTGTTGTTGGAAATGAGACCTCAGGGGAAAACTCGGCGCTCAGAGACCTAGGAGTAAGTAGGTCAGTAGATGGCACTCCTCGCCAACGCAGATCCGGGCTGGGCGAAGCAGACAGTTTGCTGAGACATCAGGCAAGAGGAAAAACCGCCTGCCTGCTCGCCTTGAGCATTAGAAAACTGAATTTTGTTCCCATCATATCCCACTCTGCATGCCTGTTCCACCCCCCAAGTCAGTGCACTCGGCGAGGGGGCGGCGGGCAAAGTGACTCTGCATTTGCAATGGAACTTCGCTCACTAGGTTTATAGAGTTCTCCCACCTTCTCCTCGGAGCAGAAAATAAAACATTCGGGGCACTTAAGTCCCACCCTACACATTCCGTAAGCGCTACAGCACAGAAGGCCAAACTACATTGAAATCCTAGTTTCTTTCTTCTGAAGCAGCAGTGGCAGGAACAAAAGCTCCTGGTGTCAGTGATCCGCCTCAAGTTACTGAGTGGCTGCCCAGAGAGGGCTCAGTTAATCTTCCTTCTTTGATCTCTCCCTGCTCCAAAATAAACAGCTTTGTCAAAACCTCATTCCGAGAGAGCTGAGCCATGCTGAAGACAATTGTTTTATTTATGATCCTTCCTTATCTTTAAGGAAACGGCTCCAGAATATAAAAGGCCAGCACCTTGTATTCCACGGGCTTATTTCAAACCAGTTTAACTGGATAGAGTCTTTAATTTCATTCAACATGCTTTGCAGGCTGATAGGTGATTTATGATATTCTGAATATTAACTTGGGTCCAATACATCACTTCCTTGCAGGCCCCTCTCTCCTCCCTCCCCTCCTCACTTTCAGCCAAAAAGGATCTGGAATTTTGATTTTGTTTGAAATTCACATAAGAGAGGTTAGGAGTAAAAAAAAAAATACCTTTGGTTAAAATGGCACAGCAATATTATTCCCCAATAAAGGCGACTAAGCTCTCCTGAGGGAAACAGCCACCCAGACTGCCTAGAGGCACCATGCATACCCATGGTCATCTCTGCACATAGACCTGTGATTAGTTGCATTTCTATCCTTCATCTGAGGGTATGGCTTGAAAATCAAATTTTCAAGATTATTATTTTTCTGTATCCCTTTGTGAGGAGTGACAAGTCAATTATTCAGCAGATGGATTCTCCACTGATAGGTCTTTCATGTTAATGATCACTATTAGCTTCTAACGATACTCATGTTAATTACTTGCTTTGTTGACATGTGGCGCTCTCTCTGTTCACTTTTTTTTGAGAGTTAGGACATGTTTGACTCAATTAGCACTTTCTGTCTTCTCTAGTCCCTGGAAGATTTGAGAAAAGGTAAGGAAAACTCAGCTTTGCTTGGTAATTTACAGAAACTTGAGAGAGCATTATCAACTTGCAGACAGAGAGCAGCCAAGGGGTATGGAAGGAGGAAACATGGGTCCCCCCCATTTCACAGTGAGGCCTTCCCAGGATGTTTTCATCTATTTTATTTGATCAAAATTTCAGATTATCACATATACACATTCAAATATAAGACTAAAAACACATTCCAGGGTGCAATTTAAGTGACTTTTAGATTTGTACTACTTCACTTTATTGGCATAGAGAACTAAGAAAGACGGTTAATTTTTTAAGAACTCCTAGAATGTTGACTGAAAGGGACAGGATCACACCTGATCCACTGCAGGTGATCTGAGGGGTTAAGAAATCAATAAACAAAGTTTTAAAAACCTTTTCTCGCTCTCTCAGTTCCAAGACACAGCTCCAAGGAGGCAGGCACTCTTGTGGGACATGTACTCCCTACCCTAGACTAGCTAAAAGTGAAAGCATATGGACTTTCTTATTATGCTTATAGGTCCATGGAGAAAGTGACATATAACTGAGTATTCCTGACAGATTGATGATTCACACGTGTGAAGCTACATTTGTTGAATAAACATATGCCAAGGAACCAGTGGTATTTAATCAGATAAAGTAATTTTTACCCTCTCCAGACAGATGATACTATTCATTTTTGTTCTTGTTTTGCTAGAGGGGTTCAAAAAAAAAGTCTGACAAAGAACCCAAACCTTTCTCTGAAGCCAAGGTCAGCTTCAGACTGCCCATCCAGGAAGGGTTTAGGGGCAGCTATTAGGTTTGAAGGGCATGAGAGGGGCTTGCTGGAGCTGCATTTATTTAGCAAGCACAGTCTTAATGCCGACTGGGAAAGAAGCTGAAGGAGCTTAATGAGGGGCACAAACGCATACACTAGCGTCCTTCACTCCTGGCACGGCCACTGCTGTCACCCATGAAGTAACCTAATTCTAACACAGCACCCACCAGAAGCAGAAATCAGGCCTAAATAGGTTTCAATTGGATATAAAAATGTATTCAGGGTCCAAATTCTATTCTTTTGCCAGCTCATACTGAAGCATAAATCTACAAAAGAATCCTGAGTTATCTAGTTAGCCACGCGCCGGCTCTTCTCAACTGATTGGTGATGATGGCTACGTGCTTAGTCTTCACTTTACCCTGAAAAGCTCGACTTGTGGTGGTGGTGGAAGCTGGCTGGGCCATCGGCATGGCTGGCCCTGAAGATGAGGGAACACAAGGACCACAGGGAGCCAGGATAAGGAATGAGAACGCACTAACTCCTTGAAGAGCCAGTCTCTAACAGACCATGAGGCTGGGCTTGCATCCACATGTAAGGACACAAAGAAACTGCAGTTGAATTGTACCTGGTCACGTAAAGAACCCTGATGTTATTCCTACTTAATAATAGAGGCTTCAAGTTGTAGATAACCCTTATAAATGAAGGATTTTAAATTTTAAGAGCTCTTTGCTTATGCTTTATATAAAACAAAGTCTTCAGCTATCAAATCACACTTTCCCAGTAAAACAAAGATCACAAATTCAAGAACAAGACCATTTAAGATTGTAGGACACCTGTGAAACAGAACAATTTTAGAAAAATGAAGTTCTTTTATTTCCAAGTTAATAATATTCACTTGGTAACTTGAATTAAGCAATTATTGTAGAGGTCACAGGGAATTTGTCTAAAGAGAGATAAGAATAACTTACGGTAATGAGAGTATCAACTCAACGCACAATGAGGCTTTTACAATATTCATGATACTTGAAAATGGTTTATTTTAGTAAGTATTTAAAATATCCCAATCTTAATCATTTGTTTTACAAAAGCTCTTCATCACAGCTTTCAAAGTTCTGCCTTGACCTTATCCAAATAACTATATTCAGAGTTGACTTCCAAATTAATAAGACTTCCTTTAGCTTGATTTATAGCAATGATAATGACCATTATTTACTCTGCATTTTGTTAACTATTCCTCACAATCACAAGTGATGATCCTCTTTTTCTGGAATGAGCACAGAGGCAGAGCACCCATAATAGTAAACATCTACCATCAACTGAGCGCCAAGTAGGTGTGGGCACTGACCCACACTCTTTACCTCTAGTATTGGTCATCCTCCCAATAAGCAGCAAGCTTGGTATTAATATCTCCATTTACAGATGAGGAAACTGAGAATCAGAAGTTAAAAGGTAATTTCCTACCTGTCAATTAGTAAAACAAAGAACAGACTTGCTACTAGCTCCAAAGGTCTTATTCTTTCTAATTCATGAATTCGCCTACTTACTGCTGAGGGGAAAAATATATAGAAATCAGGAGTAAATGGGCAGCACTTCTGTCACTATCCCTTCCTGCAACTACTTAATTAACCCAGCCAATGGAACATACTTTTCATGACAAGAGAAGTTCTTTTATCCTAACGACATGTTTATTCCTAAGGTTGTAGGTTTCCATTTATTTGCTATCAAGAAGCACTTTGTTTACAAGTAAGGGGGTAGAAGATTTTGTGTGCTCTGTAGAAATGATCACATCTAGTTCTACAGTCTTGAACAGTGTGAACCCAGCAACCTACCTGGTTGTTGTTGGTTTTTAATAAGGGTGGCGGGGGTTCGTGATGTAGGGGTGAAGAAGCAGAACTGCTTTCGCTGTCGCTGCCATCACTTAAGCTAACTCTGAAAAGAAACAGAGAGGAGAAATATGCATCATTACAGACAATTCTTGAAATATCCATGGAAATAGGTGCAGAGAGCAAGGTATCCAAACGGTAATCATTGAAAACTTGCTTTAACTCATACAACTGCTAACACGGATTGGCGCTTACTTTGTACCTGGAACTGTATTAAGTGTTGGACCCTCTATTTCTCATTTAATGATCCCTACATCACAGGTTAGGAAACTGAGGCTTAGAGAGACTAGGTCATCCACCTAGGGTCATAGAGGTAAAAGTGGTGGTTCTAGGATTCAGACCCAAGCAATGCGACCCAAAGCTGGTGCTCAGCCACTATACTTCACTGGCTTCATTTATTCATAGTTAGCTCCCTGCTCCAGCTCCACCCATCTACTATCATCAAGCATGTCACTCAAACTTGCAGAAAGTCAGCAAAATTACACAGTTTCTAGGGTCCTTCATTTTATTTTCCTTTCCCTCTGCCTCTTGGCTACCCATGAAAAATTTATAAATATGGCTAAAATACAGGCTGCAGGAGTGGAAACAACTGCTAAGAATGTGGACAACAGCCTTGCATGACTGACAGGTCAGGATGACATCTGAGGATGGGATGTCTGAAGCCCAACATGTGAGACTCATCACCAATCATTTCTACTGTGTAATGATTCAAGGCTGTCCTGAGTTCCAAATGCTAATACAACGATTCATTGGAAATATCCCACACCAACATGAAGAGGCCGTGTGTTTGGGATAACTGCTTTAGAAAAATACAATGCTGTGCCAGTCCTGATGGCCTTGTAGTTAAAGTTCAGCACGCTCCACTCCTGTGGCCCAGGTTCGGTTCCTGGGCACGGAACCACCCTACTCATCTGTCAGTAGCCATGCTGAGGCTGTGGCTCACATAGAAGAACTAGAAGGACTTACAACTAGAACATACAACTATGTACTGGGGCTTTGGGGAGGAGGAAGAACAAAGAGAAAGAGGAAGATTGGCAACAGATGTTAGCTCAGGGTGAATCTTGAAAAAGAAAAAAAGAGAAAAGTACAATGCTATCAGGATAATTAAAATATCACCCCTTCCTCTATTTTTTTCTTTTCAGAACAAAGTGGAATTTTCTTATAGCCAGAGTGGGAGATATTTCTTTATTCTAACCTGCTGAACATAAGCCCTCCATCAAAAATGTCCTTTCGTGTTTGCTCTGTCTCTTTGATTATATAGTAACCTAATATAATATTCTTCTCAGAAACAGAAAATGCTTCAGAAATCACGGTAGTTTTTCTTTCACTCTGAATAGGCAATCACACTCTAGCTCTAAAACATATTCAGATAGACAAGATACAAGATAGGAAATGAAAAGGATACACTGGGACATCCTTTAAGCAAAAAACTGATGGAACTTGTGTTTCTTAACTAAATTACATTAATGAAGTGTTCAGTTGAAGCGCTCCTTTAAAATGCTTCTTGACTGAAGTGGAAGGCTGAGTATTTAAACTGATTAAACAGTTGAGACTTCACAAGTGCAATGAAGATCAAATGTTACACTGGCGCTGCTGTGCTAACAGCACATGTCAGGCAGAGGCAAAGAGGAGCATCTCCAACAACGTGTATCACATCAGACAACTCACAGACGTGTACGACCTGACCCACACGGACTCAGGGGACGGGGCAGTAAGTGGGTGGGCAACAGCTAATCACAGAATATGTAGATCTTCTCAACAACAATAACTTGGGAAACTGTCTAAAAAGTCAGGCCTTTTTCATCAGCTAAATTTAAGAGCAGCCAGGGGTCAGGATTTGGGTTGTCCTAAATATGCTCCTCACCTCCAAGTTTCAGTCCATTTTTAAGTCTTTTTGCCCCACTAGTTTCCTTCTTGTTAGATTAAAGACTTCTAAAGGGAAATATTATAAGGCTACGGCCATAAGGTCCTTATTTTTTTCCTATTCAAAAGGAACACAGGCAGGTGACCTTGGGAGAAGGTGGAAGAAGTAGTATCGAGTAGGGCCATCAGGAAGGATCATTGAGAGATCTGATGGAACATATACTGTAACGAGCCTCTTCTCAAAGGACACTAAGAAATTAGCAAGCAGGAAACATGGTCTGTCCAGTTTGGGTTAAGATTGCATTCTTTTTAGGAATTTCAGGGCCTTGTTCACAGTAATGGATAGTGGGAACAGATTTAACATGATATATTATAAATGTAATTGGATTTTAAGTTCAAGTTGATTCACATTTTTTCTACTCAAAACACATTAAAGTAAGCACGCCTATTTGTTTTCCTCATGATAAAGAAATAAAATCCTCAAGGCAATTTCAAGTTGACTATTAATTATAAGCGACATGAATTATCATCTTATAATGTGGAATTATGCCTCACAGCATTAAAGCTACTTAAGGAACCTAATTGTCAGCACACTTAAAAGGAATTTATTTGCTAGAAAACACACACAGGTGATCCTAGTTTTAATTAGGTCACACACATAATTCACTGAAGCCAATTATGTATTTCCAACTACAAACAGAAAACACGTTTCTTCAAATTCTGAGACTACCTACAGCAATGCATCTACACAAACTCTTCCAAAGAAAACAGACTTTATTTTAGCAGTCAGTCCTGCCACCCTGGCATATACTTTCAAGAACAAGGACTTCTGATATGACATTTTTCCCTATAAAATTTTTAGAGGAAAGACCTCTCCTTTCTGAGAAAAGGGACAAATAGTTCCCTGTACAAGTGAGCGTAAACATGCCAAGGTGCCCCAACTTCAAATAAATGTGACCATTTGCTGCCATTGTTTTTGGTGTTTCACACCTTTCTGTGGTTACACTAACAGATCTAGTGAAAAGGGAGGAGTCCATCGAAGGAAACCTCTTTCTTTCCAAGACACCCACCTGCGACTTCGGCTGCCTCCTCTATTTACAGGTCTCTCCATTTCGGAGTCATTGTCATTATCCTCTGCCTCATCTGA
The DNA here is from genome assembly GCF_037783145.1 of Equus przewalskii. Lineage (NCBI taxonomy): Eukaryota > Metazoa > Chordata > Mammalia > Perissodactyla > Equidae > Equus > Equus przewalskii. The sequence continues at coordinate 37,748,017 of NC_091852.1, forward strand.
TTCCTCCTCATTGTCATCGGAATGCAGATCTTTCATTATAGACCTTAAAGGACCTGAGTAATGACAGTGAACCACAGGCAGTCAAACATACGACTTCAAATATACCTAGCCATAGTAGGCACGGGAATGCTCACCAGCACCGAACATTGGTAAAAAATAACCATCATCACATACGTTTATATAGTTTACAAGACAATTCGGTAGTTTCTGGAACGTAACCTCTGCCAAAACACTAGTGTTTTCACAATAGATGCCCCAAAATGTTTGTTAGGAAATCTCTATTTCCTAGGAATGTTTTTTCTATTTATTTTCCTTCCCTAAAAAAATTTACACCTAAAAAGAAACAGAAAGATCTATTAGTAAATTGAATGTTTTGTTAGGTTAATCCATGTATTGAAAAGTTGAGACTAATAAATCACCGTGGTTGTAACTTGTTCTTGGCAATGCAGCCTTTGTGTGGTACGTTTTGATCTATTAAGGTTTAGCTGTTCCTTTTATTTCAAGGTCAATTTCAGGTCAAGCAAGCATTTCAGTCAAGTTCAGATTATAAAGTATTTCAATTCCATGGTGTAATGTCGTATCTCTGATCTTCATATTGATCTTGGACACAAGGTCTTGTTGCAACAATTTTATGTAGTCAATTTTTATTTTACTTTTTAAGAAATTCCTGGCAAAATACCAGCATGCATTTACATAAATAAGACCATGTAATAAATCAGGTGGCCCAGAAGATTCAAGAGAGTATCCAGTATTAGATGGGAGAGAAAAAAATCAAGTCATAAATAATTTTATTCCAGAATAGGACAGAACTGGAAAAAAACCCACAAAGCCTCACAGAAAAAACTCATGAGCGTGGCTTATTTTCACTTTGCTACTCTACATCTGGTGAAAACAAGATAGATATTTTTATCTTAACAGAAGAGATTATAACAGCAATCACAAAAGTGAGAGAAGCACTTCCATTCTGGATTAGGCAATTGCTGAAGTCTACTCTATGATAGGAAAATCTGAGTGATTACTAACCCAGTTCTAAACAGCTACTGACTGCAGTCTCACATTCTGCAAAACCACAAATTCCTCTGCTTTTGTAGTGGGCCAATATCTTCGGAAGTCAGTGGAACAAGAAATCTGAATAGCCAAAACGATCGGTGTCTTTCATTTTACTTTTTCCTGGAAGCTTACCCTTAGCCCAAACACACACAACAATTTAATCCTTTTAAAAACATACAAGGCCATCAGGAATTCAGTGTGCTCAGTGAAAAAGGTAATGTGTAACATGATACTCAGAAACAAATTATTCCTTGATATTATCTCACTTTTCATGTTAAAGAAAAAAAAAAGGAGCCCATATTTGAGGAGTTTCTACACTTGAAGTGGAGAATATATTTAGTTAATGTTCTGGATTAAATTTCTTTAAATTTAAATTTCCTTGACTTTGAGTAGAGAAAAAAAATATTTTAGAGACAGAAAATTAACACTTGGCAAAGAATAAGGTTGATTAAAGGAAAATAAATAAATATAATGAAAGCTGTCTGGGCGGGAAAGTAAAAACCTATTTCTCTATGTCAAAGCCTTGCAAGTCCAGCTTTTGCTATTGTATTTCCTTTGGGAACTCCCTGGAATGGGCTGTGTCTATAATCCTTTTGTAAAATGGGACTCTGATGGCAGAGACTGGAAAAAGGGGAATTTCTAGAGGCCGGCCACATACATCAGAACAATACTCCAGTGCATTCCTAGGGAAAATAAATACAACTGCATAAAAGCCAAGTTATCATTCAAATAACAAAACAGTAGAAAACAGACCATAAATCAACTCATTAAGATGCTTTATGAGAAAAACGTCTCATAGTTTGCCTGGGAGATGTTGATACCTTGTTGCCTGGTCTGGGATGGTGTGAAGCTGGAGCTGGAGCTGGAGCTGGAACTGGCAGGACTGGGTTGTTCAGACTTTAAAGAAGAAGAGAAAGGCATCATCAATAAATGTATGGGACACTACACATCTAAAATTAAAAAACAATATTGTTGCTCAAAAATATTTTGCCCTGCAAAGACAGTCTGACACTGTGCAAGAAAAATGACTACAGGTTGCATTATGTCAAAAACACGAATACAGGAGAGTCATGATGTCCTTTTCATTTTGTCCATCATATTTTTACTAGATGCAGAAACAAGGATATACAGTCAAGGATGAAGAGATAAACGTCTGGGTATTGCTTAAGGAAAGAAGCTGCCTTTGATTTCACTCCTGTTTACTGCTATCCAGATCTCTTCCTAAAAGATACCTTGATTATCCTTTCTGCAATGTTTGATTGACTCAACTGGTTAAAACACAGTGGTAATGAGGTCAAGGTCATTAGTTCAATTACATTATGAGCCAGTTAATTTCACTCTGGTCCAAGGCCATGACCCAACCCTAACCCCATTCATCCACGGTTCACAAATGGAGGCCAATGTTCACAAGGAGACCTGACCAAGTCCCACAAATGAGTCAGGGGAAAATGTGGCCACTACTTAAAAAAAACCACACACATCCTTTAATTCCACAGCCTGTTGACGCAGGGAAAGAGCATCACACACACACACTCCACTCTCTACACTCTCTTCATCCTTTAATACCCAGAACGAGGTCCACATCCTCCTTGACCTGCCCAACTCAGTTCTCTTTCTTCTCCAAACCCATGGAAAATATGGATCATCTGTTTGCTTGTCAGATATGCTGTGGTATTAGGCTACCTCTGATGCATGTGTCTTTTCTCTCCAGTAGACTGCCAGTGCTTGAAAAGCAGGGATGTGCGGGGGGTGTGGCATATCGTGTGCTTCTTGTTCTCCCCTTGTACTTAGCATAATACATTGCATACAGCAGGCACTCCACATCTGTGACTCAAGGCAGCACATTACGCCCTCCGTTCCACTGGCTGCTCTGTTTTTATGAGACTTTATAGTAGGTAAAGATGGAAGAGCAAATACATGGACAGAATTGAGCAAAGAAATTGATCATACCATCAGCACACTTGAATTTTACATATTTAAGGCCAAATTTATTTTTAAATAACTTAAAAATGTTGATAAATTTGGTTGTAAGAGTGGATTATTTCATTTCTAATGTGCTCATAGTCTCAACTACACACTCGTCATTAGAGAAATATTTGACGTCTTGCCATGTACAGGACACATTTTTCTACTTTGCTCAATGGGTGACCAAGTTTATCAGGGCCACATGGATGACAAACTAAGAGCACAATCAGAAGCCGTTAAATGAGGATGAGAATCTCAGTTCAGTTTATATTCCAGTTTCTCACCACTGATTTTGCATCTCCCCTCCCAGAACTGAACTCCCACCCCCTCCTCTCCCAAGCAACTCCAAGCCCCACAGACTAGGACACAAGGAAGCACTTTGAGGCATTCCTAATGCACATTCACATCCCTAGGCTGGATGGGAAAACAGGTGTCAGCAATCTACCACTCATTCTGCAGGAAAAGAGCCAGACAGGATCTCTAATGAGCAGCAGGCGGCTCACCAGCCCTGCACCACGGCAAGATTTACTTGAGATTTGCAGTACAGTGTTCTACACATTGCTGTTTGTGGCCCACAAAGAAGAGTTGGCTTACAAGTACAGACGCCTGGGTGAGGTATTCTTCATTTCTGTTGAGTGGCTCTTCCACTGTCAAGCCACACGGTGAGTTACACAATTGAAAGGGCATTCCGTTAGCATTTATGTGCAATGCCCAGCTGCAAAACATCTCTCCCGGGGTCCGCAGAATACTCCTTTTCCTCTCCAAGTTGCTCTTTTCAGCCATGAAAAGTGTCTGCAAATGGTATTATTTTGATAGCTCTGGAAAGCATCTGGGAGCCAAAAAAAGAGGTTTCCTTACAGTGAGCAGAGAGAGCTCTAATTCTCCATCCTGCCTGCCCAGTACATGTTGCACTGGACGTAAAGGAGCCATTCTGCCAGCGTTATTTGCTGAGAGTGACATTAATTAGGATAGCACGAGAGGATGATGGCCATCTCTCCAACTCCATCCTAAACTTGACCCATCTGTCTCAAGCATCATGCCAATGCCAGAACCAAACCTGCAAGCAGCTTTCTTTTAGCTTCTTAACCATAAACAAGGTTAATAATTCCACAGTTGCTGACCATCAGAAAACTGACAAAGAGTAAAGAACATAATACAACAGGAGAAAAAGGCTTTTTATTCAACATTGGTCATTAGCACCCTGCCTCTTCCACAAAGCATTTGAGGAGGTTTATAATAGAAACATTAATTCAATGAGAATATTAGAATAGAAAGTTCACAGCAAGGGAGGTGGGTGGAGAAGCATAAAATGTTGAATGATGGGCAGCGAATTCCAAAGCCCTGGAAGCTTTCTGCAACACTTTCATGGGCATTAGAATCACCTGGAGGACTTGTTAAAACAGTCTGCAGGGCCCCACCCCAGAGTTCTGATTCAGTAAGTCTGGGATAGGGAGGAGAAGCTGGATTTCTTCCAAGTTCCTAGGTGAGGCTGATGCTGCTGTTCTGGAGACCAACCAGGCTTTTGAACCATTGATCAAGGACCCAGAGATTCATAGCCATGGATATTCATCAGAGTCAGTTAAGGTGGGCGGGGGTGGGTGGGGGGGGGGGAGATTCTATACAAGAGGAGATTCTGATTCAATAGGTTTGATGTAGGGGTCCAGGTATGTTTACCTTTTCAAAGCTCAACAAATTGATATAAATGAAAAGTTCAGTTTGAAGACCACTGATACTAGGTTAATCACTTTTTTCCTAAATGCAAAAAATCATGTTTTTGAAAGATTCCCTAAGAAAACATAAAAGGGCAAAAGATCATGAAAAGAATTAGAAATTTACGGATCTATACAGAAGTAGCACTCCTGCATACTCTTAAAGTGTTTTTCAAGAAAGCACCCTAACAGAACACGTTCGCCACTCTAAAAAACATTTATGAAGCATGTATAATCGCATCGTGGTGGATGGACTTTAAACCAACCTAAGCTGACTAGGACTTAGAATTCAACTAAATGTCAACTGCTCAAAAAGCCATTCTGATACTAGATGAGGCTGACACAGTCTTACATTTCATCAAGTCCAAAAAAATAGAGCTGTAGCTCACTTCAAGTGAAGGCTGTATTTAAAAAAAAAAAAAATCAGATTTACCCTCTAAAAACACAAATCCAAAATGATTATATAAACTAGGAAAGGTTCTTTGCTTTACAAAAAATATTCCCCATAAACAGGGCTAGACTAAAATTTGTATAGGCCCTAAGGAATGGAAAGATTATGGTATCCTCCTTTCCCCTCCCTGTGTATGTATGCGCCAAAACGTAGGTGCAGGGAAGTTCAACAAGGTTCTGATTTTTACCCTTACTGACTAATTTGATACCTGTTTTTGAAATATCAAAATTCTCCCCACTAAAAAAATTCTTTTGCTGCTTCTTGCTGATGCCCTGAGCACTTGCTTAGCTGACCTATGGAGTAATCAAACACTAGACATAAAGTTTCTTCAAATGGTGTGCTCCACAGTAACGAAAGTACAGGCTTAAGAATCTCAAATTCTACTGCTGGTTGTACATGTTTTGGGGAGGATTGTTTAAGCATTAGTTTCCTCATAGAGTGAGGGCACTGAACCTCATGTAGAAGTGATAATGTTAAATTGATACAATCAAGTAAAAAGTCCTAGCCCACTGCTGTTATAATGGTAGCTGATCAACATTTGGTTGCTATTATTTACAGCAGATCACAAGCTCCTCTGTTCATAAAACAAGATATATCTTTACAACCCAAACAATGGGCCTACCAAGATTTGCAATGCAATCTTCCACATTAAATGGCTATGCAAAATTATCTTGTAATGGATTTTCTACGGAGGATTATTTTTGTCTAAGACAAGAAAAACCACATGTTTACAACTCCTAGAAGTTAAGTGCTTCAAAAGAGAACACCTGTCAAGGTAGGTCACATGAGAGGGCTTGTAAAACCTGGCATTGTTCCTTACCCTGGGCACAGACTTCCTCCTAAAGTAATCAGAAGACAGAAGTTTCAATTTTTCTAATGGGCAACTATACTTATGAACAGAATTTCAACTTGATCTTTAAAACAATCAAAAAAAAGAAAAAGGAGGAGAATAATATACACCTTTCTTCAGATGAAAGGGAGAGAATACAGTGCAGCTAGTGAAACAAATTATATATATAGACACCTTGCTGCTTTTTCACAAAATTTCTACCTCGTTTCAAAAATGAAAACATACAGCGTGCAGTAAAGATTTCCTTTTCTTTGCACAAATATCCAGAAAGACCGTGTCAAGGATGAGTACCAATCAAAGATGAAAACACAAATGTAGTACACTTTATTTACATCCCTGCTCAATTTTCATGATTGACTGAGGTACTAGGTTCTTGTCAGTTTAGTCCTTCCTTCACTAAAACATCATAATCATCTGACGCTTTTCTTTAACTTAGCATAAAAAATCATTTAAAGACTACCTCATTTGTGATGGATGTTAACTCAACTTATTAGGGCAATCATTTTGCAATATACACACGTATCAAATCATTATGTTGTACACAAACTAAAATAATGACATATGTCAATTATATCTCAATAAAACTGAAAAAAGACTGCCTCATTTAGTTTCTCTTCTACAAGAGACTGAATATGACCCAATGCAACTTGCAAATATACATCTAATTTTAAAGAAAAATGACGTATAATATCCATTCTAAACAACTGCAGAAAAAGTTCTTCACCATAGGAATGCACTCTATCTTATGAGGTCCCATTAATAGGTAATAGATTGTGATAGCTACGTCAAAAAAGGAAAGTCACAGTTAAGCAAAGAAATAAGTATTGAAAAGTTATAAAATAACTCTTTTTTAATCATTTATTATTTTTTAAATATAATTATTTATTTTCGGATGTACATCATATTTCGAATTCTGTGTACATTACATCTTGTTCACCACCCGAAAAGTAATTATAGCCCATCCCCTCACATGTGAGCCTAATCTAATCTAATCTAATCTAAAATAACTCTTTTAATACAAGAGTGAATTGACAAAAGGCTAGAAACAAAAAGACTTTTATTTTCATTTGGTTTAACATTTAATAACTACTTCAAAATGAAACATGCTAAAAGAACAAAACCTTATATAGAAAAGTATACGAAGGGGCCAGGCTGGTGACCTAGTGGTTAAGTTCGCCCACTCCACTTTAGCAGCCAGGGGTTCACGGGTTCGGATCCCAGGTTGTGGACCTACACACCGCTCATCAAGTCATGCTGTGGCAGCATCCCACATAAAGCAGAGAAAGACTGACACAGATGTTAGTTCAGAGCCAATCTTCCTCACCAAAAAAAAAAAAGGTATATGAAAATAAAATTGGACAAACATTGGTCAATAACTCTAACCTCTTAATATATCTTTGTGTAGCTCTATCATATTCTTTATTTCATTTGCTCCTCCATGAGAAAGGCACGTGCTATGGACTGAATTGTGTCTCCCTCAAATTCATGTTGACGTCCTAACTTCCATGTGATAGTATTTGGAGGTAGGGCCTTTGGGAGGAGATTAGGTTTAGATGAGATCATGAGGGTGGGGCCCTTATGATGGGACTAGTGCCCTTATTTATAAGTGACACTAGAGAGCTTGCTCCCCACTCCCCTCCCATGTGAAGACACAGTGAGAAGGTGGTTAGCTGCAAGCCAAGAAAAGAACCCTCACTGGGGAGAAGAATCAGCCAGCACCTTGAAGCTGGACTTCCCAGCCTCCAGAACTGTAGGAAAGAAATTCCTGTTGCTTAGGCCACCCAGTCTATGGTATTTTGTTATGGCAGCCCAAACTGACCAGGACATCAGGAGACATTTTTTAGCCCTATTTTACTGATGGTGAAACTGAAGCACAATACGATTAAGTGACAGTGGGTAATATCCAGGTGGAACAGAACCAGGTTTTCTGACTTCAAATCCAGGGCTCTTTGTTCTATACCTATTAACCTTAAAAAGTGCAATTCACTTAAAATAGTGTGCTCAACATACTAACGTCCATTTATAACACCAGTGTCAGGGAACCAAGTTTTCTATGTCACTGTGAAAGATGTACTGAATATCCCGCTGTCATCTTGTGATGGGCACCCAAAGCAAACCAGAGGTAAAACAAAACACTTCACCCTGGGTCTGACGGCGTCTGTATCAATTGCTTCTAACACTTGTCCAATCGATACTACAACAAGGCCTGGCTATTCACCTCACTAGTTCGATAAGTTTTCCTAAAAAGAAGAGAAGCAAGGAAATTTCTCCTCAGAATTCTCCTGTTCCTCTTGACATTGGCACTGAATGAGAGGACTGACAAGCATGTCTGGCAACACGCTGAAATCATTTATTTGCCTTTAAAGGCAATCTACTTTCTTTCCCCAACTCTTCTATACAATTTCCATAACCTCCAGGAAAAAAAAAATAGATTTAATGCTTTAAATAACCTGTCAGAAGTTCTTTCTTTGAAAACAAGGTGAAACTGGAGAAAGGACACTGGAGTAGGAAGCCGAATCTTTATTGCTGAACAGTTACGCAAGTCTGTGACCACAGGGAAGGCACCACACCTCTCTTTGGCAAACCCTCTCCATTTGTAAGTATTATGACAACTCCAATGAACTTGATGCTAACTTATCATCGTATTTAGCCTCTTGGGCCCTTATATTATCAAAAGCTATTGTTATGCCCGTCATTTTCTAGTAAGACAGCAAGATCCTAAGAATTATCCTTTCTACTTTTAGAAAAACAGGAAAGGTCCTTATTTCTGTTATATTTTCACCTTACAGACAAAATCATCCTGGATGCCAAGATAATTGGCTTTATGTTGAGACACCTCTGTCTTTACAATTGCATTTGCTTTCTTTGTTATTATCGTCCTCTTCACTACTATTATTAAATGCTCTCATCATTTGTACCCATCACTCCTTGTCTGAGAACACAAAATCCCATTAGGAAACGAAATGGCCTTGGGGAACAAGGGTCCATAAATCTTTCCATAAGACCCTTTTCCACACTTAGGAATGGCTATAATTTTCTTTTAGCTTCCTCTCTTTTAAACAGAAGAGCCTCAAGTCTTTTATCTCTCATCACCAGTTGTACTTTGAAGGCTGCTACTGACTACTGTGGCCAGGACATGTGATCTTTCAAAATATCCAGTTGTTGCAAGATGGTATATGTGCCACATGTGTCCTAAAAATCACTCAATTGTTAAGAGCTTTAGGAGTGAGAAATTATCTGGAAACAGACCATTTACGGTTGTACTACCTATAAGCATATTACTATTCCTTGAGCAGAGACTGTGTGCAGAGAAGTTGAGTTTCACAACTGGCCATTAAATAACACCACTTAGTTGTAATGCCAGAGACTTATCTTTAACCTGGTCTTTCTTTTTCTCTTTTGTGTGCTTTGAGGGTTAGGGCAGAGAAAGAAAAATGTTACAAGTGAGAGGGTTTAGAGCTCTAGAGCCTCACAAAAGAGAAAGAGGAAGAAAAAAAAAAGTTTCCTGATAGAATTGCCCCATAATTAACTGTTATTGAAGCTGACCGATGAACATCAAAACACCATTGCTCATCGGTTAACAATAAGATCCTGAAATTGTTGCCAGAACAACTATTCAGTTACTTGTGAAACAACCCACCTGTGCAGAGGACAAGACACTTGAAACAATGGAAAAGTAGTTGCGTTCTCTCTCTATATATAAGGGTGGTGCTGAATTAAACAAAATCCTAAAAGCACATTATATGTGGTTATAGCTCTCACTTTTGGATTATAAAATTTAAAATATTAAAGTAAATTAAATAAAATGAATTCAGGGTATCATAAAGGTGGTAATTAATTGAAGTAAAACACAGAACTGAAGAGATCATCTTGACAAGATATTTAACTACATTTCCTTATTAACTTTAGACCTCTTTAAAAAATGGCTTACTTTAAAACTGTCATAGAGCATTTGATTGACACCAATAGAATCTTTATAGACTCACACAAATGTCAAGAAGCATTATTAATTTTAATCTTTGGACTATCTTAGAGAATTTTCCCCATAAAATGTGAAGCTTAGAGTTGCTATCACAGCAACAGCAGCAAGAGTTCATTTTGTTTGCTAAGACCTTATTTCCATGGTATTTTCTCTTCCGAAATAACCAAAATCCACTGGGGAAAAAGTATTGATTAAAAACTATCCAATAATCACCAGGTCAAAAATGCAATACTTCTCATTATCTGTCTACAACAAAGACTGTTGACAGTTGCAAGAGTTATTTCTTTACAAGCCTTGTATCTTCCTAATTAGAATAACAGTGCACTTTCCAGGTAACACACCGGAGCCCCTTATTCTAAATCAGGGAGCTTCAAAGCTCCTTGGGTGTGGGTATGCACATATGTGTACACATGGGTGTACGTGAGACAATCCACTGGAGTAAAAGAAAAGAATAGAACCTTTATTTATATTTATATTGTCTTTTCCTTTTAAATTTTCAAATTTTTGTATGTGTTTTCTTGTATATGGTGTATGGCTATTACCACAATTTGGAAATATACATATATTGGGGATACACGTTTACTAAGAGAGATGAGTTTTAATATCAACTCTATAGATAACTATCAATTTTAATTCTGTCTGCTCAAATCTTAATTATTCACATAGATTTCAAATTCTGAAGTGATATGTGCTAAATATACCAGGCAGTATTATTACAATTTACTCAGAGACTATCCAGATTTTTGTATTTTATAGTATTTTATGCTCAAAATTGACTTAGAGCTTAAAATTTTAAGTTAAATAGAAATACTGTAACAGAGTTCCTTATTAAATAAGAGGTAATACAAAGTTATTTAAAAGACTTTAAAGCACACATAGATCTTCTTAAAACAAGAACCCAACACAAAAAATTTTACATGACCGCCCCACCACACCCCCCCAAAATTTGAAATTATCTTTATTGTGGCTCTGAGACTCGAATTTTGTAGTGTTTGCTAAAAATTACACATTAAGTGAAACTGAAAATTTTAGAAACACCCTAACATCTAAATATGCTACACTTACATTCACTTTCATTTAAAATTAAGTACTAACAAAAAGTTTATAAAAATAAAACTATGTTTAAGAATTCTCCTCTATCTTAATGAAAGTGAATGAAAAGAGCAAAAACACAGCACACTTAAGAGACTGTTCTCTTGTGAAAACATTAGGAGGTGGATTTTTTGTTTTCTTCTCAATGTAACCTCTTAAAAAATGCGGTATTTAGAATGAACACATTCCCTATTAGTAATGTCAGATTCTTGTCAAGAATAGGAGGAATGCTACCGCTCATAAGGGTCTAAAGGAACCTACATTTCCATGCACACATCTTATATAAGCCTAACAGTTGCTTTTCTTCATAAATCAATCTATTGTTGCACTTCATAATGAGAAGGCAGATTTACTGCTTTTACCGCCTTTTCTCACCATCAGAAAGATGCCTATTTGGGTAATAGAACGTTTCTCTTCTTCAAGGGTGTTTGGGATTAGGGAGGCAGGGGCAAGAACCTTTAACATCTGCTCCCTTCAAGTGAATGACACCTCTAGTTCTCACAGCCGGGATGTTGAAAAGCAAATACCCATACGTTTATAAAATTCTCTGACTTGAAGAAACACAACATTTTAAATACACTGAAGACGCATCTCTAAAACACACATTTGGGATTTGAAGGTTATACTGTAAAACTGTAAAACCTATCATTTGGATTGCCAACGTTGTAATTCAAATGCCATAAAATCATCATCATAGTTAGAACAATAGGAGTTTAGAATAAAGACCTTTGAGTCCCATCATCTTGAATTTTCTCTAACTCTGAAAACAAATCTAAAGTACTGGCTAGTAAGACTTTAATCATGTTAGCTCAATATTGTGCAGTAATAACAAAATAGTTTATAATATAGACTTACATTCTTCTGTTTTTATTTACTTAACTTATTTTTCCCTTAGGGAGAAATATTTAAGAATTGTGAACTTTAGACTTTAATTTAAAAACAAGAGAAAGGCACTTGTCAGCATCCAATTCCTAACCATCTGCCTTTTAAAAATACACACACATACTCACCCCCTCAGTCTAGTTAGACAGAACGTTCTTAGCAAGTGAGTAGATCTTGATGGATCTAAACAGAAGTTTCGGTAATCACAGTTCTACTTTGGGAAACACAGCTATCTTTAAAGAGGCATCATGATTCCTACTAGCAGACGCAATCAACCAGAAATTAAAAGCAAATAGGCACCATCCAAAACAAATAAATAAATAAAGTGGGGCAGGTACTGGATTCAAGAAGAACCTCAATTTTTGAAGAAAACTAAATTATGTCTTCTGTCCGTGAATATGGAGTACTGCCTAGTGAGCTAACATCTCTTGTTACTTCGGGCTATCTTTTGTCACTTAAGCAATGCTTTCTGACAGTTTTACAGGCTGTTATCCCAAGGACTTCAGTATTTATAGCCTTTATTCACTTGGGCTTTCTGCTCTTATCCACTGGTTACTAATCACTAAATAGATTTTCTTTTTTATGGGACTGAAATTAGCTCAAAGGATGTCCTTCAACAATGGCAGCTCAGGACAGCACCGGCTAAAGGTCTTCTCCTCGGCCTCTTCCTTGCTCTCCTCAATTTTCTCGTCCTTACAGACAAGTTAATGAGGGTTCAGATGCACGCTGTTCAATTAGAGCAACAGCACAGATGATTTACTGCATTCTTAGAGGATGGTTTGGAACCATGTCTGAATTGATCCTCAGAAACTCATTCAATTTCAATATCTCAAGAATGATTTAAAGGCCCAAACTTGTTTTTAATCTTCACGAAACAGAAGCATTTCCTACTCATAGAATCATTATTCAGGAAAAGCCTAATTCTACAAACCTTACTATACACACGCATGCATGAATGTTTCAAATACATACATTATGTTTTAAAACTTCAGCACATTTAGTTTATAATATGGCATTCAAATTTCTTCCTACATAGCAAATAGGCTACTTATTACCTTTTTATCTACTACACTTAAAAAACCAAGTGATGAAAAGTAACGAGAAAACACAGACTCTCCTTTTCATTTAACTGCATTTGACTTAAACATCTCCGAAGAGACTGGTTTTTATCTTATGACCAATGTGAAACGTGTAATAGATCACGTCCTCTTTACTAGCTGGCTGCTAGAAACCTGAAAGTCAAATTAATCTGGAAAGTGGTGTTTTCTTATAAACTGAAAATCTGAAAGGAAACTAAAAATATTAACATTATTCTTCTCATAATTTTCCTGATGAAATGAGCAAATTGCACAATTCCCTGAGTGTGGGCTGAGCAATGGGGGAGGGGTGGAAGAGGAGGAATGGGGAGAGGGAGAGACGGGAAGAGACGGGCTTTAAAGGAGCACTAAAGCTCCACTTACTGCTTTAGAATACAATTTACTAAATACGACTCTTCCTGGAATGAAAGGGATTTATTATGATCACCTTCTGTTTTCTCTGAAATTATGCTGGAATGAAAAAATTTAAAAAGGAAATGTCATTCAAAAAAGTTTCTTAAGCCTTTAGATATTTCCATGTCTGGGTAAAAGTAATGTGTTCTACCCCATCAAAAAACAATTTTAATTTATTGAGATTAGTATTTACATGAAATTACTTTGCCCATTTACATATAATATTAATTATTTGGATATCAAGTGGTTGCATTTAATTTATAGAGAGTCATAGGGTAAATTGTTTTTGAACATAGTTCCAGAAAAAATTTATTTCTGCCAATGAATGTACATGCTTTCTGATATTTCAAATATTAAACTACATAACTCTCATATTTGCCTGGGAAAAAAATGGTAGACCTATTGCTCTTGAGTAAAATTTGCCTAATTCTGAACGAATGCTATGTTCTTTAAATTTTGTTACTAGTTGTCTTAGTTTATATTTGTCACATATATTCATCTCTAAGCCAAATTCCATTCAAATAGGCACACAGTATAACTATTAAATCAATTAAAAATTAAATACACGTACTTGTGTAAGAATTTACATAGTAATACATTTTTAAAATATAGGATAACCTCTCTAGGAATATAAAAAAGATATTAAGGAAACAACATTTTAATGTACAATTAAGTGCTAACTAATTTTTATCAAATACTCTAGTGGTGAGATGACAAAGGGTGTTCTGTTATTTTTTTAGTATGTTAAATTTTACAGTGTTTGCTTTTACATCTGAAAATATGTAAACAGGGAAAGAAAAACATTTTAGATGTATGGCTTTTCAAAATATGATAAGCTATACAACTACGAAAAAATGAAAGAACAGTATTATTCTTTTCTGAATGAAGATTCATTTCAGATATTTAGAAGTTAATCCTTAACTTCTCTAACAAAAGGAGGTCTGTAATATTACAATCATGAATGGAAAACATTTCAATTTCTTTAATACGTATTTTAAAAATTCCCAGGTCGATAAAATATGTATAAGTACTTTGAAGTTAGAGGAAAATGGTATTTTTTTGCTACCTTAAATCACTCTGGGGAAAAAATGAACATCAGGGCTCCATTGTACAGTGAGGGATTTTAAAATCATACTTATTTTATAAACTTTTCTTAATTACATTAATGCATGCTATCTGTGATCTAAAACTGTAAGGTTTTCCTGAATTCTTCTATAAATCGAAACCCTCTATGTCTTTCACTCATCTCATCACCTTCACTCCCCTTTCTTTACTTTGTCTAACATCCTAGAAGCTGTCTTTCCTATGAAGTTACTGCTCATGGTAAATAAACTTTACACACTGGTGGCCTTTAAAAACCAGAAATACAGCAAGCAAAGAAATCATCCTCACCTCTTTTAAAAGAAAACAGAGTAGACCTCAGGAAAACAGAAGTGCCCCCAAGTTCACATGTGTCGGCAAGGAGTTGAGAGCTGTTAAGAATGATCCTCTTGAAAAGAAAGAAGTCTCCTTAGGCACCCACATGTATATTTAGATTAGATTGGCAGTCTAAATGACAGCAAACACATGGTCATGACTTCCCAATTGCTCATTCATCCAACACACACACACAGGCTAATCAGAAGCAAACATCCACCCCAAACTGTTTTAGAAATTAGCTTCTTCGATCTGATAGTACTGTGTGTGTGGGAAGCATCCATTCTGCCAGAGAGATCAGATGTCAAACACATAACTCTCTCTCCTAATATAACTGGATCTTGGATCCCATTGCTTTCCAGAACATTTCTCTAAAGTAAGTCTGACTTATCAAATTAAGTCAGTTGAGCAAACTTCCTGATGTTTTCTGAAGCACAGGGTAAAGAAATGAGCATGTAAAGGTTCCAGGATCTATTTGTCTCATGAGTATTTTAACTGTAAGACCTGCCCATCCTATCAGTGAGAGCACACACTCCTATTCCGTCAACAGGGCAAAGTCACTACAGAAGATCACATTTTCTTGTGCAAATAAAGGATGGCAGAGCTAAAAGGTGGAGATACCAAATGTGAACTTTAAGCTCCTATTCATAACTGGGGCTCCAGTAACATTTTCCAGTAAATAAGAAAAAACAGAAAATACAGAGGGCACTATTTGCAGGCAGCTATGAACTACACCTACAACACTGTTGTGTTGTTGTATGTTTGTATGTACATGTGAGTTGTACAGTAGTTCCCCCTTGTCTGTCGGGGATATGTTCCAAGACCCCCAGTGGATGCCTGAAACCAAAGATAGTACTGAACCCTATATATACTATGTTTTTTCCTACACACACATACCTATGATAAAGTTTAACTTATAAATTAGGCACAGTAAGAGATTAACAACAATAACTAGTAATAAAATAGAACAATTATAACAGTTTACTGTAATAAAATTTACTGTAGATCTTAGCAACCTCACCATATGATTTTTTTCTTTCCATATTAAGTCGAGAACTTTCACTTTTTCACTTAAAGGAAGCACTTTATGCTTCTCTTTGGCATATCTGAACCGCCAGCATCACTACTTTGCTTTGGCGCTGTTATTAAGTAAAATAAGCATTACTTGACACAAGCACTGTGATAATGAGACGGTTGATCTGATAAGTGACATGGCTACTAAGCGACTAACGGGTGGGTAGTGGATACAGCCAGCGTAGATACGCCGGACAAAAGGATGATTCACATCCTGAGTTGGATGGAGCAAGACTGTCAGGTTTCATCATGCAATCAGTTACTCAGAATGGTGCGAATTTAAAACTTATAAAGTGTTTATTTCTGGAATTTTCCATTTAACATTTTCAGACCTTAGTTGACCATGGGTAACAAACAATGGAAAGTGAAACCACAGATAAGGAGAAACTATTGTATATATGCACATATGTTGAGATTCATATATGTTAAGATGTATTAGTAAGTAAGATGCAGAAAGCCAAATGCTGTATTACAGCAGGATATGCTATAAAAAATGACAATTTAAAAATAATTCTATTTTACTTTTGACATGAATTTTACACTCAAATCTAAATGTCAAATACTTTGAAAACTCAGAATATGAGGGTGAAGGTGGAAAGAATGGAATAATATAATGGTTCAGGGCTCAAGTTCTGGAAATAGCAAACCTGGTTTGAATCCCAATTCCAGCACTTTCTAATTGTGTGACCTTAGCCAAGTAACATTATCTCTCCAAGTCTCAGTATCTCCATCTCTAAAGTGGGGAAATGAAATTAATAATGGTACGAATCCATACAGTTAATATGAGAATGTAGATAAAACAAGTAAAGCAAATAATTAGCCACTATTATCCTCAATAAGAATAACTGTGAAATTAGGATATAAGAAAAGCCATGTCTAAGTTCATTTGGCTTGTTCACCCTCTCCCCCATGATCGTTTTCCCTGCAAGGAATAAGGCGACCTCCTTTAGACTGATCCAAAATTTATTTTTTGTCAAACCTCTCTTGGAGCAGGGAGCTGATAAAATGCTAAATTCAATGCCTGATATTTGACATTCTGGAAAGAACTTCTATACAAACAGAATAAACAAAGGTGAGAATTTAAAAAGTAATAGTTAATCTAAGTACAAGTCACCTACAGGCAAGTATTACCTGGCCAAGCAAGAATTGAGAATTCACAGAAAAAAGAAAATGAAACTCATTTAGGGCATCCCATTGATTGAGACCCAGAAGATTTTCCTCCTGCAAAATAATGTAAGCCCCAAGATTGTCAAGAAAAAGATCTATCTAAAGAAAATAATAATACCAGGATGCTGTTCTTGACATTTCATCTCAATTTTACAGACATATACACTTCTGTCATATGTTAACTTGTCTTAGTAGTGAGGAGACAAAAACAGATGGATGCTGATGGCTTAAATGGCAGAAATATTTGTCCTGTGGTTTTTGCTACTTTATAAAAGTATTACAAAGGGAGTTCAGAAGTGGGGTGAAACCTCAAACTTAATTGAAACTTCTTTTCGTTGTCTGACAAATTTAGATTATAAGTAGCCTTTATAACATCTGCTCATGTGGTATCATCAATGTCAAGTTATTTCCCCTTTTCCTTCAAAAACCACAATCACTACATGGAGTCCCTGCACTCCTGGTAAGAGATTTTGTTATATTCTGAAGTAAGCAAATTTGATGTACTTGAAAAATAAGATTATTTCCAGTGTTAATGCTATCCAAAAACTTGCTTTTAACGTTCATTTGTACCTCTCATTAAAATTTAATATAGCCTAACACAATTATCATCAATAGGATGCAGGTGTTGGATAATCATATTAGTATCAACACTACAGGCAAATTAAGATTTCTTCTCATATGATGGAGTTCTGATAAATATCAATTCGTTGGTTTACTGAATCTTGAAGATCAAAAGGCCTTGCATATGGCTCTAATAAATCAAACAGAGTCATCAAATCTACAGTCTGTTTTCTTTGGCTAAAACTGCAAAGTTTTACTTACAGAGCCTTATCTACTCCTAAAAATTCTCTGCCAAACCAAATGTAGCTCACCAAGAGTACAGAAAATATAGCACTCCCCAGCTGCACCCTCCTGGGGCTTTTGAAGTTCAAGAATACTATTGTGTGGTGGTCTAGAATATCTGGTCTTTTCCTTTCCTTTGCTTTTTCAGATCTCATAATCAATTAAAAATTCATCTAGGAAGTAAAAGTTTACCTCTAGAATCAGCTGAAAAGTTACAAGATATTTTTATTTATCAATGAAACCTACCATGAATAAATGTACTAAACAAAAATCTCGACGTTATTAAAGCATACTCATCAAAAATAATAAAATATCTCACAAACCTTTTTCCTCACTCTACTTAAATATCAATAAGAACTCCTGATGTTGGGAATTCTACTCAGATATTTATAGCCTAATTAATCACTTTCTGAGAAACTTCCTCTAAACTCTGTTATTATTTGAAAGAGAAGGGCTAGGAAAAGATAATACAAGTAGTATGAAAGTCTAGGAAAATTTCCACTATATTTCAGTTGGTTTCTCTAAAGAGGATACAGTATCCTGATGGATAAATCATTCTGTTCCATGATATTTTCAATCTTGAAGGGAATGTATAAACGGGTGGTGGGATCATGTTGTGTTTTATTTTTTTCTTTATAAAACTACTCTGTACTTTCCAAAAATTTTTACATCACTATGTTTGAAACAAACAAAAATAACAAAATAGATTTTCTTGGCTCAACTGAGATCACCTTAAAGCAGTAAGAAATAGTCTTTTCATATCTAAAAGGAATTCAGAAAGATTTAATAATTTGCCCCAATAAGCTGAAATCTCAGCTAAGAATTTTTGCTCCATGTTCAGTTTCTTAACCCTAGCACTATTGACATTTTAGACTGGAAAATTCTTTGTTGTGAGGGCTGTCCTGTGCATTATAGGATGTTTAGTGGCATCTCTGGCATCTGACCACTAGATGGGAGGCGCACACCCCACCCCCCACCCATGTCCAGGTCATGACAACTAGAAATGTCTCCAGGCAGTGACAAATATTCCAGGGGGTGGGGTGTGTGGGACAGAATCACTCCAGTTGAGAACCACTACTCTAGGCTAATATTTTCTTTAAAAGTCCCCTGCAGGAGTTTCATATAATCATGTACCACTAATTGGCACAGCATTCCATTTTAATAAAGTTCTAATTCTGAGACCACCATGAAATGACACTTTTGGTCTGACAAGATCCATTTCAATGGTCTCTCTCTGGCATTGATGCAAAAACGCATTCTGGAGGAAACTAGAATCTCTGCCTCCTGAGATATTTGAATGCAATCTCTCCTGTTAGTGATCTGGCCTGTCCCTCGTGTTAGTTCTGGTGGGATACCACTGTAGTCCCTTACAGTGAAATCAAATTCCCATTGCCAGTTGGCACTGCCATTTCTGCATTCCATATACAGAACAAGTACCCATGCGTGCCATTTGGTGAACGGGGTCCAAACGCACCATGTGAAGCCACATACCTTACAGAATATTATCTGAAACGGGAAAGAGTTTGCAGCTAGAATCAGTGAATACAAGTGGTATTATCAGTTTACATTTAGAGAAAGCCTGTTCTGTGCCTGAAGTGACACAAAACGATGATTAGAGAAGAGTTTCCAAGGCACAGTATGTCAGAGTAGGGAGAAGGATCATTCAAACACCTCTCTGGTCAGCAGTCCCAAGCCTACTCCCTTAGAAGCCAATAAACCCAAAGTCTGACAAGTTAGTCTCTGAAATCTGCGTGGTTTTCTTCTCCTTGACTCTAGCTTTGCTAAAGAAAGACCATGAAGGCGTTGGTCTGGTTCCTGTCATCAAGATTTGTTTGGAGGCCCAATTGCTGGAATAATGAACCTTGCAGGGGCAGACAAAGCCTATTAATAGAAGCTTTCAGCTGCCACAGACATCACTGGAGGTGACAGACCCCATTCCACGGATGCCCAAGCTTCTATTCTAAAGATGTGCTGGAATGATAAAGCCAAGGGAATATATGACCGCCTTGAATATTCCAGACCCCAGAGAATTCCCAATAAGAAATGCCAACTGCCTTGTATGGCTATTAGCATTGGCCACTCTGTTCCTTTGGTGACAGCCATGCTATTTTCTGGTTATATATAAAGTTCCACTGTCTGAACCAAACATAGATAATGAAGTATAGGCCAACTAGTGCTGTTTTATCCTGATATCCATTACTCTCCAACATACGAGTTCTGCTTCTTATGGTCTTAATATATTAAGATGTCTTTTACGTCCTTTTCATCACTGATAATTCACTATTCTATTTTTTGTTTTGTGTATGAGTTATCTGAATACTTGTATTAGCCACTTTTCCCCATAATCTCACCAGATGAGGATGAAGATGAGGATGGAAAGCATGATTACTTTATGTCCCCTATAGAAGGGTCTGGCAATCTTTTTCTGTAAAGGGTCTAATAGTAAATGTTTTAAACTTCACAGGCTGTACAGTCTCTGTTAGAACTACTCAGTTTTGACCTTGTAGTATAAAAGCAGCCACAGACAATATGTAAACACATGGGCATGGCTGTGTTCCAATAAAACTTTATTTATAAAAACAAGCAGAGTGCCAGATTTGGTCCAAGGGCTATAGTTTACTGATCCCTCCCCTAGGGGTACTTAGCACAACTTCATGCGTATAGTGGGTTAAACCAAATTTCTCTGATTTAATATACCAAATTATTTCTCTTGGTCTGTTTATACACACAACATACTTTGATTTTTTGATGAGGTACTTAAAGACCTCATTTACTTAGCTGTGTGGTTTTAAGACACTCTGTCCTATGGCAACTAAATGGTTTTATCCCATGAAACAGCAATGTTCTGACCATATTGTCCAAGTTTCTCAGAGTTTCTGTGGAAGACATAACTATGATATATTATCCTGAAGAGTGAGTTTTCATGCCAATTATATTGTTGAATGTGTACAAATAAAAGTCTCATCAATAAAATAAATGACTCTTTACCAGATAAACAGCTAGTTCCTCTAACACAGAAACATCTTGGAAAAGGCAGTTGGAAAAAAGTTATGAACTTAGAATTCCAAAGCCACTGCAAATCCTTACAGGAAGGCTATCCAAAGGTCACTCATTTAGCAAGCGCAATTCATTAATTGTTTTGAAAGTTCAAGTATTTAAAATGGGTAAGTTTTAGATATCTGGAAGTTCAAGTTCTATAAACAGAAACACGGGACTGGCTTATTGAAGGGAAATGGTGGGGGGAAGCGGTAACGTCACAACTGCCCAAAATTACATCTAACCAAATAAAATAAACATGTGTGCTTTAAGTTCAAATAGACATTTATGAAGATCAATGTTTTGACTCTCACTTAAAGGACATTTCCCACACTAGAATCTTTAACCAAATTGATTCTTGTGTAAACCTCAAACAAAAAGGTAGAGCAGCTGCGAGATCAGTTAGAAAATTTGTACCGGATTTGTTAGAAAATCAGTTAGAAAACTTGATTGCTTCTTTTGAATACTTACTCTAATAAACAACAAAACTGAGCAGTCAGCTAAAAAGAAAAAGCAAAGGTTAAGGAAGAAAATGGTAGAATTTGTCTTTTTCATTTTTTTAAAAAAATCTGTTTCACTCCCGAGGAATCTCCCATTAAAGAGCAATGATAATAAGGTAATTGTCAAAAACAAACTAAAAATTTTTTAAATTTCCAGAGTTTTTAAATAGTTGCATAACTATAGAAGAGTTATCCCCACCAGCAATAAAGATGTGGGTAGGGGCATATAGTTTACCTTGTTTTTTGTACTGAGGATACCTAAGTGATTGACCCAATGGAACATTCTACTTGGGAGGAAAATAACCCATCTCCCTCAATGTTCATCAAAATTCTCCAAACTTTTTCAAGATGTTCAAAGTTAAGGAGAAATAGGAAAATTACACCAACAAGAACGTCAAGGACTCTGAATGCTGCTGTAGGATAAGAAGCTAATGTTTCATCAATAACACATTACATAAAGCTAGTAGCATTATTCACAACAGCCCAAAGGTGAAAGCAATCCAAATCTCCATCAACTGATGAGTTGATGAGCAAAATGTGGCCTATCCATACAATGGAATATCGTTCAGCCATAAAAAGGAATGAAGTTCTGGTACATGCTACACAACAGATTAGCCTTGAAAACACCATGCTAAGTGAAAGAAGCCAATCACAAAAGGCCAACTATTATACGATTCCACTGACATGAATTGTCCAAAATAGGCAAAACTATATAGACAAAAAGTAAATTAGTGGATGGCTAGGGTTGGGGAACATTGGGGAACTGGAACGTGATAATGAAAGGATAAAGCAAAGGGTTTATTTTAGGGGCAATCAAAATATTCTAAAATTGACTGTGGTAATGGTTGCACAACTCTGAATACACTAAAAACCACTGAATTGTACACTGTAAATGGGTAGACTGTAGATAGGTGAATTGTATCTCAATAAAGTTGTTTTTGGAAAACTGTACTGCATAGATACCGACAATTGCTCATTCAATTGTTTTTCCTTTTCCTACTCTGTTCAGCAAAGCAATTTCATTCAATCCCTATGTTTTTAAATATTAAAATGTAATTAAGTTATGTATACTTTGGGGACATTTAGCCCATCAGATTATTATGGAAGTTCTTAAAATGGAAATGTTATGAGAATCAACCAAGAGAATTTAATGGCGAGTTAGGCAGTAACCTTCCCAACGAAGTACAGATAAAATGTGAAACATTAGCCAAAGAAAATAGTAGTAGATTTGATAGTGTTACATTAAGAAGGATATAAATTAGAAAAATATGTTGAGATATTTGGAGGTAAAAGGTGGTAAGTTTAAGTAGAAAACTAAAAAGTAGGACATTAATTTTTCTCCAAGGTTGTAAATATAGATAGGACTTTGAAAACAAAACTTAAAACCTGGTTACATAAACTAAGATCTACTTACTGAAAAAGAAAAAGTATCATAAAGGCAAAATGAAAACGGAGATACAAGTCTACAAAAGTATTGATCACAAATAAATTCCTTTTTGTAAAACATATCAGCAAATACCGTACCTCGAAAAATTGTGTCTTTTATTGACTTATTCTTACATGTCATTTATATCTGAAAATGTATTAGTCCAGAGGGGAAATAGTGCTGGACAATACAGATAGGATCCCTGACCCAGAGCTTCAACAGTCTAGCTCATGGTAAGGTGATCTGCCTTTTGCTTCGATATTTCGTATATACAAAGAACTCTAGCAAATTGGCTGCCACTACTCAAACATCAAAACAAAAATCTCTCCAAAATACTTACGTAAGAGGGAGCAATTAAATTTTCTTTTTTAAACAGTTTAGTGGATACCAGGGGAAAGGTGGGGTGGAGGGTGGGCACAAAGGGTGAAGTGGTGCACCTACAACACGAATGACAAACATTAATGTACAACTGAAATTTCACAAGATTGTAACCTATCATTAACTCAGTAAAAAAAAAATTTCCTTTTTAAAATCAAAGTTGGAAGTACAAATTAACAGTTGGAGAAATAATTTCCTTCTTGTAATACTAAGACATTTTAGATATTTCATAGGTTAAACCGAGTGTAACTTACATGCAAGAAGGTGTACAAATCTAGGTGTACAGCTCAATTAATTTCTACATATGCATACACTCATGTAACTACCACCAGGTCAAGATATAGGACAGTTCCCTAGATGATGATTTGGACAATGGTTTGCTAGGTAATGATACTAGATGGGTTGCATGGTCCTAGCAACTCTCCTTGGTAATTGGGTAGAAGATTTTCTAAGAGGCAAACCAATGGATATTGGTGAATTATTTTGTAGAAATAAAATCACATCTAGATGATTGATCATCTCTGCATAGAAAATCCAGACTAATTTCTAAGAAAGGGAAAAGCAGGGGGAACAAGGAGAAGAAAAGGAAGCAGAACAGATTCCTGCAGAGAGGACAAATGTAAGTGGTAAATAAGAGAAACCTCACATAGGAGGAACTGTGTTGATTCTCCACATATTTATTTTGCAGGGAGGATGGACAATATGAGGGAACTGTTACTACAAGGCACGGAACCAAAGACATCAAGCAAAATCTAAGGAGCAGCATAAAGTGAGCCCAGGAGGATCAAAGAGAAGCCTAAAACACCTGGAATAATTGTCCCAGCCCATCTCTCCATCCATCTATTTATTTATTTAACAATTTCAGGAGAAAATATGCCAGCCTATGAAAAGCATCCTCTGTTTATTTATCCCCTGACCCACTTTCTACATCTACCTCTTTTAAATCTAATCATCTGTTATTGCATGTAGGCATTATTTCTAAAAGCTACACTATTTTCCCTAAAACATGGCAGGGCAAAAACATAAAATTCTTTGTCACTATCAATTGTCGTTCTCTAAAATTGAAGTTAATCAAAGGAAGACAAGTACGTGATAGATGTCCAACGAACAAACAGAAATTACGCAAGTTTGGGAAAGTTAAGATTTTAGTATCTATTTGTCCCATTTTATTCTACTTCTCTGATACACTATAGCCCAGGTGGTACAAAAGCTTAAAGTCAGAAAACAACTAAAGAAAAAGACAAAACTATATGGAACTCAATATGTGGCCTAAGGAGGGGCCTATCAGTGGTGGCTTGTCAGAAAAATCAGCGCACCTTGTGGAGGCCCTCTGCTGAGCTGCTTAATCCCACACCTCGGCTCCCTGAGTTGCCAAAAAGCCAAATCCTGTTGATTAGGATACTCAAAGAAACTTCCAAGAACACTATTTCGAAAAGTAAAGATAATTATGTTTCTTCCCAATCTTGTTACCTTAAACCATGCCTTGTGTTCCCAGACACACCAGGGTCCAGAGATTGCCCTCTAAGAACTACATTTCTGTTTTGTCAGCATCTTTAAAATGTGGCACCAAACACAAGACCCAGAAGTAGTCTGAGGGAGGGCAGACGGTAACTGCTGTAATTTCCCACGACTGACATACGATTTTTCTATCAATACAGTCTCAGATTAAACTAGTTCATAGAGCAGTGATGACCCACCAAAATCTCCAAGATCATTTCTCCCCATAAAAACTGTGTGGAAGGCCAATCTCCTCTATCCTTTACTAATCAAAACAATCACTTGATTTTAAATGCAGGAACTTACATTTATCTTTGTTAAATTTCACTTTCTTGGGTTTAGCCTAGCATTTTTACTTAATAAAAATTTTTAATCATAATTCTGGGATAATATTGATACACTATCCCTCCCATCTTTGGGTCACTGATGAGCGTGCCTTCCACATCTTTATGAAACTTACTGTAAAAACAACAAATAGGATGGGGAAAATGCAAGGCTCTCTGAAAGAGATCTCCACAAGAGATTTCTTTACAGGCCAACATGAGTTCTTTAAATGCATTTGTTCAGCTAGTACAAATCCACCTATTTCAAGAATCATCCCATTTTTGTATCTCTTCCACCTTATTCTAACGTATCATTAAAAGACTGATGGGTCACTGGGCTGGCCTGGTGGCACATCGGTTAAGTGCGCACGTTCCGCTTCTCGGCAGCCGGGGGTCTGCCAGCTTGGATCCTGGGTGTGGACGTGGCACTGCTTGGCAAGCCATGCTGTGGTAGGCGTCTCACATATAAAGTGGAGGAAGAGAGGCACGGATGTTAGCTCAGGGCCCGGCTTCCTCAGCAAAAAAAGAGGAGGAGTGGCAGTAGCTAGCTCAGGGCTAATCTTCCAAAAAAAAAAAAAAAAGACTGACGGATCACCATATTTTCTAGCCAACCTTATAATAAGAAAATTAGATTACTTAGGTATAATAATCTGTCAGAAACTAGTGATAGCCACAATCTTCTCCAATTGCTCTTTAACTGCATATTTCAAATTCAATTCTAGAGTTTAATTAGGAAACAATATAGGACTTATCAATCTGCAGTTTCTGGAATCTAAAGATTTGTGAAGACTACTCACAGGAGATTTTGCTCACTTTATCACTGTATGCTGATGATTGCATTTCCAGGCTAAATACTCATATTACTCATTGTAACATTGTCTTTAATGGTAGCGTTATATTATCATCAGTGGACTTGTTATAAAGATTTCCACCCAGTTTCAAAAGTACTCAATGATAGGGGCCAACCCCGTGGCCGAGTGGTTCAGTTTGCGTGCTCCACTTGGGCGGCCCAGGGTTTCACTGGTTCAATCCCAGGCACGGACATGGCACCACTCATCAGGCCATGCTGAGGCAATGTCCCACATAGCACAACCAGAGGGACCTACAACTAGAATATACAACTATGTACTGGGGGGCCTTGGGGAGGAGGAGGAGGAGGAGGAAAAAAAAAAAAATGGCTGGCAACAGATGTTAGCTCAGGTGACCATCTTTAAAAAAAAATTACTCAATGATATAATTAAACAGAGGTCTGAATGTTTTAGGTTATTTGTTATGAAAAGGCCAATGACTGAAGACTGTAAATATGTACAATGCCTCCTTTCATTACAACAGCTATGCCTGACATAACTACTTTTAATTGCCTGGGAAAAGCAATGCTAATTGAGAGAGAAAAAAATCATTATTGGCCCTATGTAATAACTAGTCATGCCTTTTTTTTTTTTAAAGTACCCAATCACTTAACAGGAATAGGCAAATATACTTTAAAACCACAGAAAATTAGAGTAACAAAAAAGATATATACTTGTAACTATCAATTTTTAAACATATATAATAAATTGGTTCTGATTATTTGATGTTTTACCTGAAAGTATTTCATCATTAATAAAAGTTATTCCTACAAAGCTTCACATCTATAAAAGATTTATAGGGGCCGGCGCAGTGGTTAAGTGTACGCGTTCCACTTCTCGGCAGCCCAGGGTTCACTGGTTAGGATCTCAGGTGCGGACATGGCACCGCTTGGCATGCCATGCTGTGGTAGGTGTCCCACATATAAAGTAGAGGAAGATGGGCATGGATGTTAGCTCAGGGCCAGGCTTCCTCAGCAAAAAAGAGGAGGACTGGCAGTAGTTAGCTCAGGGCTAATCTTCCTAAAAAAAATAATAATAATTAAAAAAAAATAAAATAAAATAAAGATTTAGAGGCATTTCAGTTATCCTTTACAACAGCTCCATCAAATCCTTCAGTGCCACCAACCCTTCTTCTTTCCAGTTGAGTAAAATGACTCACAAACAGTTTGTAGAATTCCCACCAACTCCTCCACAAGCAGCTGGCTGGACTCTCACATAGGCTTCTCTGGCTGCAGGCTGAGAGACCAAACACAGAGGATTTCCCCCCCCAAAAGTAGAGAGAAGGGTAGGGTTGAGGGCAGGCACCTCTTCTAGAATCAGAATCAAGGTTTCAGGTGTTCACCACCTGTGGAGGCAGGGAGGCAGAGACGCCAGCTGTGCAAAACAAGAGGATGGTGAGCAGTTTTAAGAAATCCAGCTGTGGCTCCTCCCACCTACACAATGAGCCAGTTGGGGACTGGCCCTGAGTTAAAGAATTAACAGTTCAAGGCTATCAGAAAGCCTTAATTGGGAGAGGGGCGTGGGCTGGGGGCATTAGGGCAGTGGGAGAGGATGGGTAATGAGGGCAATCAAGTGGGGGTGATTGAACTCAGTATCTCCAATAGGAAAATTGGGGGTCTGCAAAGAAGACACTAGCTCTCTGTCTAGGTGTATAACTCTACCACTTGGAGGAAGAACTGTTCTACTGAGAATATGGAACTAGTTGTAACTTTCCTCCACCACTGAGAGAGATCACCTTGGCTGAGGGTTATCTTTATTTACAAAGTACTCGACATTGGCTGTAAGATATATCTGTAACAAGCATGAAAGTATTTAATTTCTTCCTCAAAAGAGACAAAAAAAATAAAGAATCCAGTAACAGAAAATACATTAAAGAATTTGGAGAAAGAAGGTTTCCAGAGGAAAACAGAAAGTCTTGGCCTAGTTTGATCTTTTTTTTTTTTTCAAATGGGCCTATTAAAGAAGCTGTGTCCTGATTTTTTTCATGGGTGGGGGGCATTTCAGTCCAAGGTGACCCACGTGAGAGAAGAGCAGGTGAAAGAAAGGTCCCACAAGGGCAATGAAAGGCCATACTCTCCCCAAGCTCATTGGTCACCACCTGTGAAGCTAATAGTTGGAGGAACCAACCCGTAGTGTCTCCCAAAGCAACAGATGGATCAAATGAATTAGTCAGTGCCCTTCCCAGGATGCTGGGCATAAAGCACTTCGGAGGGAAGGTGGTTAAGCAGTGCATCCTGGCGAAACATGCCTGACATCTGCTTAATCTTCTCCCTCAGACTCCAACTCCATACTGGATATTTCAAATGGATAACAACTTGAAAGCTCCATGTGGACTTCCCTTTCATTA
This sequence comes from Equus przewalskii, assembly GCF_037783145.1. Classification (NCBI taxonomy): domain Eukaryota; kingdom Metazoa; phylum Chordata; class Mammalia; order Perissodactyla; family Equidae; genus Equus; species Equus przewalskii. The sequence continues at coordinate 37,776,343 of NC_091852.1, forward strand.
TTATTATTTCAAATGTTAAATGTTATCTACTTAAGGATCTTACCTTGGCTCCATGCCCTGGCAGAAGGCAAGATTTTTCTGCTAATAAGAGCCTGGAGGCTTTACAAGACCATGGGAGTTTTCAAAAATATTCCTACATATTCATAATAGTCAAATTAATAGATCTGATGCCAGATGTAAAGTGGCATTTTATGGGTAGCTTTAAAAGGTCCTACTGGGGTAACTTTTAAAGCTACTTTAAAACACACAGCTATGAATCTAATGCAGAACTGTGCTGCAGTTTTGATCTTGGCTATGCGTTCACTATTCTGTAATGAATTAATCAGAAAAGACTTGGCACCATTCTCTCCTGGAAAGATATTTGGCATTCAGGAAAGAAATTTAGGTTAAACACCTTTTAATTGTTCTTTCTGTAACAATTAAAAGCTTTTCCTTTGACTTACTGACATGGTTCACAACCACACACAATGAAAGCAAAATAAATCTTTCCTATATGGCGCATTATGTGCCCTTAGATGGATTAAAACATCTAGCCAAGTCTGCATTTTTGTAGGATTTAGGCTGCGAAAAAGCCATCAAAAGTAGTGACAGGTGAGCAGCAGGTAAACAAGGTGAGGGAAAGCCACTGGGAACTCTACTTCAGGATCTTCTGCCCCTGTGGTCAGGACACACATAGGCTTGTTGTCTGAGAAAGCAGAGTCCTCACCTTCAAAATTCACAATCTTCATCAGGAGACAAGATGAAGCATACTGGGCAAAAGTTAGCTAGCACATGTGAACAAAGAATCCATAATGGCAATTTCACATCGAAGTAGAAGAAAACTTATCAAATAGAAGAAGAAATTGCTTAGTATAAACCAGGATTTCAGTTTTTTTAGATAAAGTCATCTCTTTAACATCTTTGACCAGCATTTTAAAATTTGGGAAGTCCTTTACACGCATCGTCCTAACAATCCACGAGACGGGCATTACCAGGATCTCCATCGTATTAAAAAGGGAGGAGAGGGGGCTGGTCCCGTGGCCGAGTGGTTGAGTTAGCGCGCTCTGCTGCAGGTGGCCCAGTGTTTCGCTGGTTCGAATCCTGGGCGCGTACATGGTACTGCTCATCAAACCACGCTGAGGCAGTGTCCCACATGCCACAACTAGAAGGATCCACAGCAAAGAATATACAACTATGTACCTGGGGGCTTTGGGGAGAAAAATCTTTAAAAAAAAAAAAAAAGGGAGGAGAACTAGTTTAGAAATATTCAGATCCTACTAGTATTTACAGACTACCAACTGTGTGCCAGGTATTGTTTGCTACTCATTTGATTCACACAACAATTTTGGGAGATATTATTCACATTTATGATGTTACAAAACTAAGATTCAAAAGAGGTTAAATATTGTGCCCCAGATCACAAAGCTAGTACAACTGTCAGACCTGGAGCCTTTTCTTGGTTTTCAAGACTCTTTCTGGGACACCTTTTTCACTTGGTTTATAAAAATACATAGTCTGTGTTCCTCACCAAAATATGGACAATCTGCTTTCCTGGGCCCAACTCACTAGGGGTATGAGCAGCATCGTGTGTCCAGAGGATGCTGCCAAAGCTGACCAACCAATAAACTCATCTGGAAAATGCTGCGTGCAAGAAGTGAGATATGAGTAAGATTGTCATTGATAAAATGGAATAACGGAGGAAAGAAGAAGTAAGAGACTGTTGCTGGAGAAAGGCTGATCATAATTTAAGGATCAAGGGAAAAAGTGCCAGAATCATGAGTGAGAAGCAGTCGACATTTTTGGCTAGTGAATATCTGTCAGGTGGAAGATGCTAGTACTAGTAAAAAAGACACACACACATCCCTTAAATATTTTACTTTAACTTAAAGTTTATAAATACACATTAATCAGCCAATCTTTTGATGTAGGATCAAGGAGTTTTCTTTGAGTGGAGTCTGAAAAGACTCTTTTTTACATAAACCACACTCAATGCATTATCTATGATTACCATCTATAAGCAAGAAGCCAGAGACCTGCATAGCTACCAGAATGTAGAGTCCTTCTAGATTCTTATGATTTTTTCCCTTGGTGTTTTATACCTAATTTGAGAGCAAATTTTTTCAAGGGACTCCCCTTCAGGTTTCAACTTAGTTTTCACAGAAATGATCACTTTTTGTGTGCATTATTGGTTTATGTAACATTTAACTACCTAATGTAATTACACCTAGAACTGACACACATGCTTAGGAACAACCACATTGGCTCCTTGGTGAGTGTACCACCCAACCCATGGGAGCAGAAGCGTACAGTATAAGAAAGTACTTCCAGCGCTGGGCAACAGCAAGCATGTTTTAGGGGAATTATGGCACTGTCATTTGCCCAGGACCATTCATTGAGCTTCTTTTGTTTGCAGAATGTTCAGGGTCCCACAAGGGCTGGGTAGAAGGGCAGCTGTTCAGGACACATTAGCACGCAAATTCCAACTTAAGGGATCCCCAGAACTGAAGACAGGAGGGAATCCATCAATTTATGAGTTTTAAGATACCTTAATAGGGTTTCAAAGTACACGTGCTGGGGTGATGTCTTTCCTTAAGAGAAGAGAAGATGGTGGTGATAACATTTTCCTTTCCAAAATGATGTCTGCTGTCTTCAGTTCATTTTTTCTCTGAATAGATTTAACCTCCCAGTGATAAGTCATACTTGGTTATAATTTTAGTTTTATAGTGTAACCATGACTCTTTTAAAACCACCCTTAGAAATGCTAACAGTCACCAATGAGAATAATTAAATATTATTTGAGAACTAAGATGAGAATTCTTTAGGGAAACTAAATGCATCCCCCAGATCTTGTTTCTCTCAGCATAAGTGTTACTGTTCAATATAACTCTTTTTTTTTTTTTTACAATGCTTGCCCCTTGTGGTTAGGAAGTTAAATCTTTTGTGGGTATTTCTTCATTCATGCTTCCACATATACAATAAACATTTAATTGCATGGTTGCAGATACTCAAATGTGACAGTTTAATGAATATTTAACAACCAAATTAAGGTTATTAATTTAAAGCTAATCTGTCATGATAATTATGCAACTTGAGGAAACAGAAGACGGAAAAATAGTTCCTTTTATACAGTATACAAGTGGTATTTTACCAGTTCTAATAATTTCAAGAGCACATATAAACATGAGAGGAAATATAATCATATTTCATGATCACAAAGACAGCAAAAACAAGGTGGTCGTATAACTTTCACGTTATCGCACCTCTGCACAGTCCCTATAGGAAACAGGGAGGCAGAAACTTCTTTCACTTCAACATCCTGTTATTGAAATTTCTCTGAAAACTATTTGCTTTTTTAAAATACAGAAGCAAATGTTTTGGGATTTTAGGCTCTGACATCCCTCTGCTGTCTCAATAAAAGATTAATTTGTGGTCCTTGCCTCCCCTTTGTTATTTTTGTGGTTTAATACTCTTCGTGGTAGAATCAGTTGAAAAGAAATCTCAGGTTGTGTCGTGGGAGCATTCACAAGCTCCTCACTCCCTGGCTAGCTTGTGTCCTTCCAACACAAAGGCAGGAGCTGCAAAGACAGGCAGAGTGCAGTCCAATTTATACAACTTGCTTACCTTGGCCTCCAATTTATCCCAGGACTCTGTTGTATGAACTTATTTGTACGAGGCTGGCTTAGACTCTGAACTGTGTGCCTCTGAGAAGGCCAAGATGCGTCTTGTTTATACAGTAAGCTCTCCCACTCACACGGCCTGTCTACTCCACCTCCATACAGAAGAGGGGTTGCAAATCACATTTCCAGATCATTTGGATGTGTTATAGTTAAGACTCCTCAACTATAAATTCATAAATTAGTTAACAGGAGTCATATATATATAACTTACACTACTGAACTCAACACTGTTGAGTGCCAATTAAGTGCCAGGCACAGTGCAAAGAAATGAGAAATCAGATGATTAAGAGACAATATCTGCTCTCAAAATATCCCACTGATTAGGAGAAAAATACTTTAATATGAGACAATACCAACTATAAACAAAGTATATAAAAACTGTTAATGGAGGGAGCACCAAGGAGGGAGGCATTAATTTAGGTAGGGCAGATTATTTAGAAAAGTTTCAAGGAAAAGGCAAACATTAGCCAGGTCACAAAGGACTGAGGGTATTTCACTAGGACATAAAATAGCACGGAATGAGCAAGGACTCAAAGACTGCTAACATTTTAGGACCACTAAAATGTAAGGGAGAGCAAAGAAAGATGAGGGTGGAAAGGTGAGATTAAAAAGCCTTACGGGGCTGACCTGGTGGTACAGTGGTTAAGTCTGCACACTCTGCTTTGGTGGCCCGGGGTTTGCCAGTTCAGATCCTGGGTGTGGACCCACACATCGCTCATCAAACCAAGCTTCTATGTGGGGGCATCCCACATAGAAGAACTAGAAGGACTTACAACTAGGATATACAACTACGTACTGGTGCTTTGGGGAAGAAAAAAAAAGTCTTAAAAGCAATGCTTAAAAAAAATTAACCATTGTTGAAGGATGCTAGGGAACCAAACTCATTCTTTTGAATACTAGTTAATAAAAGAAAAGAATCAAGCACCATGTTTTACTTTTCCTATACAAACTGTACTGCTGATTAAACAAAAGCTGGAAGAGGGAGAGTTTCTCTGTATGGGGAATTCTGGCTAATAAATGAAGAAAAAATGATGGAATAAAAATGCCACCAATTCGCAAGCCCAAATGAATTAATGCCTATAGGCACTGAGCATCTATGGGGGCTAACCTCACAAAAAGAGATAACCTCACCTTACGGAGTCCTGATGAAAGAACACAACTCTACCCATGAAATAGTCTCGTCCCAAAAACCAAAACCCTAACCTAAATTTATCCATGCCTCTCATTTACAGAAAATACACCACAGAAATACTATCAGCAAAATGTAATCTGAGAAATTCTATAAGATAAACAATCTAGTTTTTTTTTCTTGCACTTTTATTTGAAAAAAGATGAGGGAGAACCTATGGATTAAAAGAGACTAAAAAGACATTTTTACAAAATGCAAGATGTGGACCTTATCTGGATCCTGATTCACACAAACTGTAAAAACAAAGTAAATTTATGACATTTTGATTTTATTGGAAATTTGCCCAGTGCCTAGATACCCGATGACATTAAGAATTATTAATTTTTTCAGATGTGACAGTGATATTTTAGTTCTGTTTTTAAAAAGTCCTTATCTTTTAGAGATTCATAGCAAAATATCTATGAATGAAATACTACATCTTGGATTTTATTAAAAATTATATTGGAAGAGTAGATGGTACTATAGTTGAAACAAGACTGTCCATCAGTTAATAACTGTTGAAACTGAGTGATGGATAAATGGGAGTTCATTATACTATTCTGCATATTGTCTCTATACTTTAAATGCTCCATAATTAAAAAATTACAAAAAGAAAAAAGCAATGCCAAAGAGAATTTGGTATTTAGCCCACATGGGATCTGAGGTTTTAAAATAATGACATGCTTTATAAAAATGGCAATATTAAAAATAATATTTTAAAAATGACCTACAACATCATATTAACTAGTTGCTTTATATCCTTTTGTATAATTCCTTCCGGAATTTGTCTGTGTTTAGAACGTTATATAGAGAAGAGCCTGGGAAAGGGAAGAGGCAAGAGACAGGTAACAGGTGAGTGTCCAGGGAAATATTATAGACTAGAAAAGAAAGAGAGACTGGCCGTGGCTACCTTAAAGTACTGGAGGCAGATCAGCCAGCAAAGGAGAAGCACAGGGAGTGGTTAGAGAGATCAGGGTAGGGATGATAAGGCCAAGGAATAGAACAGAAAAGCAAATCAAAGGTGTCAGAAAGTTAAAATCCAATGCCTAGAAGACAGTTTCTACATTAGAATCTGGACGGCGCTGGTGATCCTTTCCAGTGTAGTTTTAAGAATGGTTTCCAAAAGCAAAAGCCAGATTGCAATGGGTTGAAGAATAAGGGAGCTTTTGAGATATCTGTTGTGAAGGGAAGGAAATGAGGGGACTACAGTCTGAAGAGCATCAGGGTTAAGTGGAAAGTTGGAAGCAGGTATATGTGTGAGAGGCTGGCTGTGTGGTATAAGGGATGCCTCAGAACATTTGTAGGGACACTGAGGGAACAACTCGGGACAGAAAGGCAGATACCAAAGATATTGGAGGGCAGAGGGAGTAGAATCCAGGTTTCATCTGTTAAGAATACCAGCTTGTCAAAGTCAAGGCTTCATTTATATTGGAGGTTTATAAAGCTCCTTCCATGTTTTTATTATTAAACATATTAAGATTTTTGATTTGCCAGATACTTAAATGTCATTTTTTCTTTTGTCTAGTGATTTTTTTCCCCCTGAAACGTATCAAACCATGATTATTCTGGTTGGTAATTTCCCAGAGACAATCAAGGATGAGCCGGGTACAAAGTCTATCAAATTTTTCATCAATTAATCTCTGTCATATCCACTGAGACTTACATCCTCCCTCACTTAGACATGACATGAGGCTTTTCAGGTGGGATTCTACTGAAGATAGGGAATTTAAGATTCATTCATTCAACAAAGGGGCATAAACCAAGATGCAGGGCCAAGTGGTGACACCAGCCTTATACCTAATGGGCATAAACAACTCATTGGGAACTACTTTAAAATGTTCAAGTGGAGGAGAGTTTGGGAAGTGTGAAGGATTGTAAACTGTTCTGGAAATGATAATGACATACCAATTAGGCACCTGCACCCTAGAGCCTTTTTAGGGGCAATGAGAGCTCTATGATCTTATGAAACTTGGCCTCAAGTTGTCCTCTGAAAAATGCAAGTTGTTAAAGGAAGTTTCTGAAGTCTCTTCCTACTTTAAAAATTCTATTCTTTTCTAAAATGTGAAGTAAATGCTGTATTAAAGACAGTTGTTCATGGTTTCTAACATGGTCTTAAGTCTTACAAAGAGTATATACTAAGCCCTGAAAGGTTTTCTAAAGAGAGAAGAGAGACAACAGAGCTATTAATATGATGAGGATGACGAGATGGGCAGCACGAGACACACCACCTCCTTCCTTCAAACCTTAGTTTTTTGGGAGTAAACTGTGAGACTCCTAGGTTTTATTAAACAAACAAGGAGGACTATGCATGGGTTATCTTTAAAAGTGGGGAGCGGGCTTGTTGCAAGTCTCTGAAAGTTGCTGGACTGTGAAGGCAGCCTTGGTAAGCAAGAGTAAGTGTGACTCTGACCTAAGATGATCAGATAACCTTACACTTTAAAATAACCCATCACAAGACAGCAACAAGTTTGATGTTCACCTTTAATTAAAACAATCCTGGGCAGGTTGGGGGGGGGGCCTGGTGGCATAGCTGTGAGGTTTGCACGTACCACTTCAGCAGCCAGGGGTTCGCCGGTTTGGATCCCAGGTACAGACATACACACCACTTGGCAAGCCATGCTGTGGCAGATGTTCCACATATAAAGTAGAGGAAGATAGGCACAGATGTTAGCTCAGGGTCAATCTTCCTCAGCAAAAAGAGGAAGATTGGTGGCAGATATTAGCTCAGGGCTAATATTCCTCAAGAAGAAGCAGACAATTTGAACAGACCAATCACAAGGAAAGAGATTGAAACAGCAATCAAAAACATCCCAAAGAATAAAACCCCAGGACCAGATGGCTTCCCTGGGGAATTCTACCAAACTTTCAGAGAGGATTTAACACCTATCCTTTTTAAGCTATTCCAAAAAATTAGGGAGGATGGAACACTTCCTAACACATTCTATGAGGCCAACATCACGCTGATACCAAAGCCTGACAAGGATACCACGAAAAAAGAGAACTACAGGCCAATATCACTGATGAACATAGATGCAAAAATTCTAAACAAAATTTTGGCAACCAGAATTCAGCAATTCATCAAAAGGATCATACATCATGATCAAGTGGGATCCATACCAGGGACACAGGGATGGTTCAACATCTGCAAATCAATCAACGTGATACACTACATCAACAAACTGAGGAATAAAAACCACATGATCATCTCAATAGATGCAGAGAAGGCATTTGACAAGATCCAACAGCCATTTATGATAAAAACTCTGAACAAAATGGGCATAGAAGGGAACTACCTCAACATAATAAAGGCCATATATGACAAACCCACAGCCAATATCATACTCAATGAGCAAAAACGGAGCGCCATTCCCCTGAAAACAGGAACGAAACAAGGATGGCCTCTATCACCACTCTTATTTAACATAGTACTGGAGGTCCTGGCCAGAGCAATCAGGCAAGAAAAAGGAATAAAAGGAATCCAAATAGGGAGGGAAGAAGTGAAACTCTCACTGTTTGCAGACAGCATGATCATATATATAGAAAACCCCAAAGAATCCATTGGAAAACTCTTAGAAGCAATCAACAACTACAGCAAAGTTGCAGGGTATAAAATCAATTTGCATAAATCAGTAGCATTTTCTATATTCTAATAATGAACTAACAGAAAAAGAACTCAAGAACAGAATACCATTCACAATCGCAACAAAAAGAATAAAATGCCTCGTGGTAAATTTAACTAAGGAAGTGAACGACCTATATAATGAAAATTACAAGGCCTTTCTGAGAGAATTGGATGACGACATAAGGAGATGGAAAGACATTCCATGTACACGGATTGGAAGAATAAACGTAGTTAAAATGTCCGTTCTACCTAAAGCAATCTACAGATTCAATGCTATCCCAATCAGAATCCCAATGACATTCTTTACAGAATTAGAACAAAGAATCCTAAAATTTATATGGGGCAACAAAAGACCCCAAATTGCTAAAGCAATCCTGAGAAAAAAGAACAAAACGGGAGGCATCACAATCCCTGACTTCAAAACTTACTACAAAGCTACAGTAATCAAAACAGCATGGTACTGGTACAAAAACAGGTGCACGGATCAATGGAACAGAACTGAAAGCCCAGAAATAAAACCACACATCTATGGACAGCTTATCTTCGACAAAGAAGCTGAGAGCATACAATGGAGAAAAGAAAGTCTTTTCAACAAATGGTGCTGGGAAAACTGGAAAGCCATATGTAAAAGAATGAAAATTGACCATTCTTTTTCAGCATTCACCAAAATAAACTGAAAATGGATCAAAGACCTAAAGGTGAGACCTGAAACCATAAGGCTTCTAGAAGAAAACGTAGGCAGTACACTCTTCGACATCAGTATTAAAAGGATCTTTTTGGACACCATGTCTTCTCAGAGAAGGGAAACAATAGAAAGAATAAACAAATAGGACTTCATCAGACTAAAGAGCTTCTTTAAGGCAAATGAAAACAGGATTGAAACAAAAAAACAACCCACTAACTGGGAAAAAATATTTGCAAGTCATATATCTGACAAAGGCTTAATATCCATAATATATAAAGAACTCTCACAACTCAACAACAAAAAAATCAAACAACCCAATCAAAAAGTGGGCTGGAGACATGAACAGACATTTCTCCAAAGAAGATATACGGATGGCCAATAGGCACATGAAAAGATGCTCATCATCGCTGATCATCAGGGAAATGCAAATCAAAACTACACTAAGATATCACCTTACACCCATTAGAATGACAAAAATATCTAAATCTAATAGTAACAAATGTTGGAGAGGTTGTGGAGAGAATGGAACCCTCATACACTGCTGGTGGGAATGCAAACTGGTGCAGCCGCTACGGAAAACAGTATGGAGATTCCTCAAAAAATTAAAAATAGAACTACCATACGATCCAGCCATTCCACTACTGGGTATCTATCCAAAGAGCTTGAAATCAGCAATTCCAAAAGTCCTATGCACCCCAATGTTCATTGCAGCATTATTTACAATAGCCAAGACATGGAAGCAACCTAAGTGCCCATCAACAGACGAATGGATAAAGAAGTTGTGGTATATATATACACTGGAATACTACTCAGCTGCAAAAGAGAACAAAATCATTCCATTTGCAATAACATGGATGGACCTTGAGGGAATTATGTTAAGTGAAATAAGCCAGTTAGAGAAGGATAATCTCTGTATGACTCCACTCATATGAGGAATTTAAAAATGTGGACAAAGAGAACAGATTAGTGGATACCGGGGAAAGGTGGGGTGGGGGGTGGGCACAAAGGGTGAAGTGGTGCACCTACAACACGAATGACAAACATTAATGTACAACTGAAATCACACAAGATTGTAACCTATCATTAGCTCAATAAAAAAAAAAACCAAAAAGCAAATCCTGGAAAATAACAAGGAAGAGGAGAGAACTTAAAGATACAGTGAGCACTTTATAATACTGAAAATGTGTCAGATCACCTTGAGTAGAATTTGTCAGATGCCAAACATTTTAAACTAGAGTGGACTTTCAGCAAAACTCTGCTTTGATTCCCAATATGATCTAAGGTTAGGCCAAATGGAAAATGACATTTTAGAAACATGTGCAGGAATAAAAAAACATACTGTGGCCATGGATTAGACATCGTTAAATTCCTATGCTGCAGCTTTGCCTCTCGATCTGCACAAGAACACCTACCAACATCACGTCTTCACAGAATACAGTTCATAAACTACCAAACAAAAACGTATGCCCGTGTCCATGACATAATTAATATTTTTGTTTGAACTAATACCTGAATGGCAGTTTGCATCTGTTATCTTATGAGGCAAGTATTATCATTAAAATCCACATTTTACAGTTCACCACCAGTAGCTGAACCTGTCTAGTCTTTCCATTCCAAGTGTATGCTCTTGGACCACCCCTCCTGGGCCCACAAAGATAAGACAATTTATTAGTCAGGTGTGGCTATGTTCCAAGACAAGACAGCCCTACCTTCCTGCTTCAGATTTCTCAAGAATGCAAACTTTAGACAATGCAGTAGAGCAGAAGGCAGCCCTTGCATCACATTGGCCATGCCCTTGCCCCTGGTAAGAGGTACATGAAACAACCTAAGAAAAGGGTATGTTGGTGAACAAGTGCCCTTGGATAGACTCTAAGGTACCAAAGCTTTTCAATACTTTCTAGAATTCTCCTTCTGAGAAAATGATATGAAGCATGAGTGGATCAGCATTTTGGAAATCACACCCGGTTCTCCTTGCACCCATTATTCATAGCCAAGTACCCATGTATTGTGGCTACATCTTATTCTTCCCCTTTCACTGGACTGTGGTACCACTACCATAGGATCAGAGGAAGCCAGATAGTGGGAAAACTAACGCAGTTAACTAGATTTTTTTTCTCCAGAAGTTCTAATCAGTACCACAGTGGTTTTAATTTGATATGATTTCTCTCTCTACAAGGTTTAATCGGTGGTATGGTACAAAAGAGCATGAGCTTTGGCATTAGTCATACCTGGATCCAAATTCTGGCTCTGCCACTTCCACATCTGTAAGATGAGAATCAAAGCCATCTCATACGTTGTATGGATTAAACAAGAGGAAAGAGAGTGAAAGTGCCCAGCACATGCCTAACACAGAGTTCAGTCAGGCTTCCTTCATTCCTGACAAACCAGTTTGATAAATTACCTGCAGGGCTTCATTTATAAGATCTCTCTTTATCTTCAGTAAGGACAACACAGACTTGTCTACATTTGCCATCAGTTCTTTTTTTCCAAGTTACTTCCTCCAACCAAGAATGCCTTCTCCCATCCTTCTCACCCCTCCTTCCCCCAAAGCACAGCCTAAATTCTAATTTTGTACCCTCTGTACCACCTAATATGGTGTCCTAATATGGTGTTTAAATATAGGAGTACCTACCACATAAATATCTTCAAATGTTATTAAACATCACAAAGTAATCAAAGAATATTATAAATAATTAAACATCTTCACAAGAAAATGTTTGTAATGACTCAAAGTGCTGTGATGGTTTATCATATTTTTTTTAAAAAAAGTAGAAGGGCCACAAAATAAAGCAAACGTCAACAATTTAATTTTTAAAAAACAGTACTATGATCCTAAACACTGAGGTCCCAAACTAGGGCACTCTAGTACTTATGTTATTTATTTATTTAAAGGAACACGTGAGGACCGCAGACACATATTTTCTTCCCATGACTGAGGAAGGCAAGGAAATTTCCTTTTCTCTGTGTCTCTGACTCTGAATATTTCTCCCTACCCCAGCTCCCCCAACATTCCCATCCTCCATGTCTTCAGAATTCAAAGGCAAAGTCTGTTTGTCTTCAAACACTTTAGTAAATGCTTTTCCATTTTCTCCTGCCTAATAGAAGGATCTTTGACTTTATCTGGGAACATCTCATGTGCAGTCACCTTTAGTGACCTAAAGAAGGCTCATAGGGGTGATTTTTCTTTGTGGACCTTGACACTGCCTTGAAAGTTTACAGTCATAAATTGTTACCCACTGAGAACAATTTCTCAAGCTTGGTTAAATAATTACATAGACACCAAAGGAAAACCACCCTCTACCAATGCCTTTGCATTATCTTGTCTCCTAATTCAAAGAAAGCACAGTCTACATTCTGAATAACTTAGAGACATTATAAAGTGACATGACAAAACATAACCAGAAGATTCAAAAAGAAGGAATCTTCAAACTGGAGGACACCATTTGTTATTTGGTGGCACCTTCTGGGAAAGCTCGATATTGCAGCTCAGCTCTGTTAAACATAAATTCCCATGCAAAAACAAACGGGAAAAATTCTAGGAGAAAGGAAATAGTGTTAATGATATAATAATGTAAAATCCAGAACCACGAGAGTCTGTTTTATTTTAGGCTAGTATGTATATGAAGTGAGAGGTTCCTGGATATTTTACAGCTCTTCCCTCAGTTCTGGCTGTGTCTGCCAAATCCACCTATGAGGACAATCTGTCACCTCCTGAAGGCTGTTGGTAAAGCCCAAACCAATGGGTAGGTCAAAGAAATACGCTTCACGAATGGAACAAGAATATGATGCCAATTTCATGAAGCACATCTCTGCAATTATAATATGAATTCATGGGAAAATAAGATCTGCTTCGCCCCAAAACTCCTCTTGAGTGCATTCCCTACCAAGTGGGATCAAATTCTGGCTCCACCACTTTTAAACGAACTTGGGCAAGTTTCTTAACCTTTGAGCCTCAGTTTCCCCAGCTATAAAATGGGGATAATAATAGTATCTGTTTCATAGAGTTGTTTTGAGAGTTAAATGATTAAAACAAGTCAAGCAGTTAGAAGGGAGACTAGCATATAGAAAGCACTCAAGGACAGTTTAGCTACAGCTATAAGGCATCCCTACAGTATGGTAAAGCTAGTCCTGCAAAGAGCACATTGCATCACATCTTTGACTTTGTGTCTAAAGATGACAGATGGGACAATTACATAAAGATCATGGACCCTAGAGTAAGGAACGAAGGTGCACTGAATGGGCGATGCAGCACCCTTGAAGAAGGCTCATGGAATTTATTGGGAGAGAGATACGATTCAATACAAGTAAGTGAGGATGCTGAGTTTTGGCAACTGTTGATGACAACCAACTCTGTAATGATAGGGATTCCTGTCTGTTCACAACTCTCAGCTACCAAAGGGCTTCTAAGGAATTATTAAATTTAAAAATTTAAAAACCATTTGGGTTTAGAACGGTAAAAACAAAAACACCTCTGTTTTAATTACTTCAAATCCTTTTTTGAAATAAGTCAGGAATGTGGCTGAATAAATGAACAGTTGACTGGTTGGCCTGTACCCTCCTCTATCTGATCACATCTAACACAGAAAACAAACAAAAAAGCATTAGAAAACAAGGTCAGGAGAAATATCTCCATGCACCCAACAAAGTTAACTTTCTTCCAATTGTTTTCATTAAGGTGCCACACTGAGCTGAATCTACCAGAAGAAGAATTGTAACCCTTCAGGTATTTTTACCTCCAGTTATAAAATGCAGAGAACAGGAGTCCAGAATGAGAGCCCCCCCTGGAGAGTCAGGGCAGCTCTCTAATGAATGGCCTCTCCAGCTGCTCACTCGCCATACTCACAGACTTTACAGCTCTTGCATGTGCTGGAATTACAAGTCATTAAAAAGCCACTTTGAAAACACAATAAAGACCTTCTTCTCTGACTGCGACAACCTTCCATCACATAAAAACCTAAGGCCAGTGCTTCAACAGCAGGAGGACGTTTACTGCCAGCTCCAGACAGTTTAAGCAGGGTAAGGAACAGGGTGAGGCGGGAGGAAATGAGGCACAACAAAAGAAGGGAAGTTTCTTTTTCCCTCTCCTTCCTTTTTTTCTTTTCGAAAGAAACTTCTGCTAAGGTGGTTTGAAGTCTTTATCCTGTATCTGAACCACCACCCACTCTTGGGAAAAATGCTAGCATCTGATGAGGTTTCGTCTTTCTGCCTCAAGGTTTTATCCAAGAAAACACTTTGGTAAGCCAAAACTATCAAAGGACATGATTAAAACCTCGTTACTCACACTGCAGTTGAAGTATGTAACATTTTACCAAATGTAATCTGCCCATTTTCAAGGAAAGATGACTCAAACTTCCTAACTTCTGATTTCTAAATTACAATTCAATCTCTACAAAGTAAGGCAAAAAACTGAAGGCAATAAGGAAATTACTATCAGAACCGAATCTGATCATAAGTGGTTATGTCGATTTTCTTCTACTGTTTTTTTCCCTCCTTCTCTGCTATGAATACCAAACTTCCTCAGATCACAAAACAAGATCAACTCAATAGTCTTCTCTTTAGAAGCAGAGTGACGTGGAAAACAAAACCTAGAGAATTTCAGGAGGAGTGAAAGATACTTGGGTTCTTTTTTACTGCAAATTAAAGTGTAAACAAGTTAATACAGACCACAATTATAAACTTTTAGTTGACACTAATGCACTCAGATCCTGATCCTTTCTAGCTGCTGCTAGTTAGCGTCAGTCACTAGTAAGAGCAGTCCCTTTCCATAAGTGATCATCATGGCCACAAAAAGAGGAATTCTTAAACCAAGAACGGCTTTACTCTAACGGGAATTACACAAATTCTTGAATGTAAAATATTCTTAATGCTAACACTTACGTACATAGGAAAAACATGCCCTTATCATGTTTTCTGTTTTTGCTAAAGGCTCACCCACTATAAAACCCTGGCCCACCTGCACCCCCCAACCACCTCCCAATTTCTCTGTAGCAGAAAATTACTGATGGAGTTTCATGTGACAATATTAGATTTCTTTCTAAAATGAGAAACATTTCAGGAATTGCAAAATGTATTTAAACATTATTCTTTCCATCATACTAATATTAACCTAAAGATAAATCATTTCTTAGGACGTCTTCTTTTAATGGAATCAGCAATAGAAAAAAAAAAAAAACAGTAAGTGCCTATTCACTGCAGTGCTAGGTATGTAAGTGTCTTTATCTCATTTAATTAAAAAGCTAAAATATCCTAGGCAACTTTGGCTTAACTTTTGATTCAAAACTTAAATTCTTTGTCTTGTATTTTTGTAGTTACCATGTAATACATGCATATCAATATGGAGGCCATATACCTCCTTAAGACAAAATTCAGAGTAACATAACATATATTCCAAGTACTTTTTCCCCTTTAAAACATATAACCCATACACTTGAGAAAGGACACTAGAATTCTGCAGTATTTTTGAACATCAAAAAATCTCTTTCAAAGCTATAGGTTGTAAAGGTTGCCAGAAGCCAAACCGTACATAACAATGGCTAACTAATATTTTTTGATGTGTGCTAAGTGCTTTCCCCAGATCCACTATTTTCACAATAATCTTACAAAGTAAATACCTTATGATCTCCATTTCACAAAAGAAGAAACTAAGAAATCCGGAAGGTTAAATCGGTTGCCCATCATTGTTCCACTGGTGGAGCTGAGATTCAAAACACAGCCTGTCTGACACCAGAGTGCAGAATCCTAATTCCTTGCTTATTTGACTACCTACCTACCCAAATATTTATCAACAAATAAGTGATCCCTGAAAAAACATGCAGGCACACAAACACAGAGGTGCTATTTCTTTTTCTCTCCTCATATACAAAGTATATAAAAATTTTAACCAAAAAGAACCATATGAATCAACAATCTAAGTTTCCTAACCCATTTATTAGCACTATTTTTACTTTTATATAAAATCTGAATCTAACTTAATTATGGAACAGCTTCTTTAAAAAGTTCTTTTTAATTGTCACTAACCCACACCTAAGGCAAGATGTTTTCTTTACAGACATGCCAGATAAATAATCTTTTTTCCCCAGCCCTTCCTAATTCTTCACACTCTTATCATTTCTTTTTGTGTCTTTCTTCTGTTTCCAAAGTCCACGATCTCTGCCTGCTATGTCTACATTTACCCGCCACCCCATCCCCCACAAATGAACATAAATCTGGCTCATATTCAAATAAGGAAGCTGGAAAGGACTTTAGAGAGATCAGATCATCTGATCACACTTACTCAGATACAGCCACACTCAACACCAGGACAATGGGGCACCCCCTGAAGTTGGGCCAGCCCCGAGCCTCCAAATGTTAACTGGCCAAAGGAGGCTGTGGGCTGTTTAATGCTCTCCATTACAATTGCCTCCTGTTCCTTCTGTCTTGCCCACAGGAGGGACACCAGGTAGTAGAAAGTCCAAACAAAGGCTATCTTTACTATTGGATGAAGGGAATTTCAGCCGTCTCTTATCCTTTTTTGCTCACAAAAAGGTCTTTTGGGCCCTGGCTTACTTGGAGATGCTTTTGCCAATTCTCTTCTGTTCCACCACATACATTTAGAGAATTAAACCAACAACTGCAACAATGAAAGCATTACTACTACCAGATAACTGATAAGGAAAGCACAGAGGTTGGGTTTAATACCTAAATAATATCCAAAGTCTTTAGAGGCTGTAATGATATGCAGAGCACATTAAAACACTCCTGTTAGGATCACTGGATATGCGGTTCTAAAACGTCATGAACCGTTTTGAAAATGTACTACCTACTGTAAGGAATTACAATTCTAACTCTTCATTCCAGAAGATTTCTCAAGGTCTTGCTTTGGATAAATATATACCATGCATGTGTATATATATATATATATACACACACTTCGTATATAAATACACCAAGTTGAACATAAAGTTTATGAAAAGCCATCCCTTATAAATCATATATAAAAGGGAGAGAGCAAGAGGCAAACAAAAACAAGAATATACAGAATTATCTAATGAGAAAGATCATCTATGATGGTTTCGTGTAGAAAGAGCATTCAACAGTGCTTTACGAATGCCATTTGGTCTTCTCACAAATCAGCAAGCATTCAAGAAAGATGCCTTTCAAAATTTTGACCATGACCTACTACAAGAAATATACACACACCCCCTCTGAAATAAAAATTTCACAAACCCTTACTCACATCCATAGTAATTACAATGTATTCTCTCTCTTTTTTTTTTAAATACTGGTGATGACATGCTCAATTGATTTCATGGCTCACCAGTGAATCACAACCCACATTTGAAAACCTCTATTCTAGAAGAATCACAACATGTCAGAATATGGAAAGAGGAAGTTGCTAAACTTGACAAACTTGATGACTAATCACACCCCAACAGCATCAATGAACATTTCCGGGTGATTTGAAATAAAAGTCAAACATACAAAAAAAGTTCCAAGTAACATCTGCATTAAGAGCAAGTTTTGAATTAAGAGGAGAGGTGAAAAGCAAAGGAGGAAAAATAAACGCTTGAGATATTGGAACAAACCCATTAGCTCTCATCTCCATTTCACAAATTATTACTATAAAGCCTTTTCCAAACACTGGAACAAATTACCCAATCTCCAGTGTTTTACACGCTACTCTGCTCCCAACTGGATGTTATATTAAAATTTCAAGATCAGCTACAGAATGTAGGGGGGGAAGGGAAAGGTGGTTTCTGGATCTCTGAAGATTGATATTGATGCCATTTCCTAACCCTGGCTGACTTTCTACCCAGGACAGTGCAAACGCAGAAGAGAAAATCTGCTACTAAGGCCCCTGTCCCTTGCCAGCATTTGAACTAGGAACATCTGTGGGGCAACCCGATGGGACAGAAAGAGAAGTATTCTAAATTTGCCTGCAATTTATAGCCAGACGTCTTCCTTGGCCATTGTCTAGAAATATTGACAAGCCAAAGTCAGGAGATTATTAGGACTGATCGTGACTGATAAGTAACAGTAGAAGGCCAAAGTTAGAGAAAAAGGAAAAGTGAGGAGGAGATAACTTCATAGTAAATGATGTTTATTCTTCAGAAATAGAATCAAATACCTTTTGAGTTACTAAGAGAACTGTCACAAGAAATGTAAGATTTCTTACATTGGTAGGTTAGAATAGATAACCTGAAAATCTCTTCCAGCTCTGAGAAATGTGTAATTATAAGTTTAAATCTCAATATCAGATAACATTTTGGGGGGATAATAGATAGTCAGACGGTCTTTTAGGCACCCACAAAAGATAATCCAACCTACCAGCAAAAACTTGTAACCAAGGTCACATACCCGGTCCCTTTCAAATCAGTAGCTATACAATGAAAAAACAATTTAAATACTTCATTTTCAAAATACCATCACTTGGTTTTACAGGCACACATATATGTTAAAATGCATCAAATTTTCATTTTAAATATAGTGTATTGTTACCTGAATTTTGCCTCAATAAAATTGTTTAAAAAATACTATCACCTGCTTTCCATCTATGTAAACAAATTACTTCATTCCACTGATCAAAAATATCAACATTATAGCTGCACCCTAATATTTTATATTTCCCTGTTAAATTTATTTTCCCTTGATTCAAGTTTTATTGCATTCTTCTCACTTTCCTAAATCAGCAATCATTGAAAAGCATAGTAACTAACCTCTAATGAGCATCTAAATTTTTCTGATGCTATTCAAATGACTCGTTATTATACTTTGGAATGTATCTTTCCTTTAACAACTTAAATCGCAGCCTAAAAATCTGCAGACTTCTTAATGATTTCATTTCCTTCCTTCCATTAGTTAAGGAAATTCATTTATGGGCGCTTCCATGCTACCATTTTGTGGTTCAACTGTCATTTTCTTCCCACATTCTTTATCTTAAAGCCGTCTGAAATAAAATCAGGAAACTGAGAAGGGAACGAAGGGAAGCCAACAAGACTACTCACATCAGATTTAGAGGACATATTCTCCTCCACGTCAGAATCATTGGGATCCACAATATCATCAAATGGCGGTAAAGTTGATTTCTTCTTCTCTGATGTCTCACTTTCAATTTTGACCTTTCCCATCTTGACATGAGATTTATCTTTTACGGGCTTTTTGTCAGCAGAACAAGTGAGTATCAGTGGTGGCGCACTAGAAAAACTTTTAAATAAAGCCTCTGAGCTACTCTTTTTCCTTTTTTTGGCTGAGAGTTCTTCAGAATCTGAAATGGGGGGCCTTTTACTAGGAGCCTTCTTATCTTGCTGTCCACTGGTGATAGTGAGTAAGTTACTGTCTGGTTTTGGCTCTTTTGACATGGGTTTCGGTTCCTTGAAGGCCATCTTAGGAACAATTTTTTCTTCTTTCAGTGGTTTATTTTCTTTGGGTTTCTTAGAGGATTCTTTGGAAGATTTGTTGTGATCCCTGGAAGGTTCTTTGAAGGCACTTTTATGTTCTCTGGAGTCTTTAGAAGGTTTTTCCTTGTGCTCCTTCATTAATTTGTGAGGCTTTGAAAAACTGGTACTGCTGCTGCTGCTGCTGCTGCTGCTACTGCTGCTGCTGCTGCTGCTGCTGCTACTGCTGCTGCTGCTACTGCTACTGCTGCTGCTGCTGCTGCTGCTACAGCTGCTGCTGCTGCTGCTGCTGCTGGTATGAACACTCCGATTAGGGTCCTGCGGAAAGGGGAGAAGGAAACGAAATTCTCAAAACTCAGTGTCAGTCACGAGTCAAAGCCAGTTTCCTTGCATTCGGTCCGCACCAAATGATCCTTCTTGATGGCTCCCGAATTATTTTTAATAGAAGCCAACAACCACAGTGTAACAGGTGGGAATAGGGTGTGTGAGAATCATAGTGAATGAAGGCGACCATGATCAAGGAATTTAATGAGGCAAGCTGTTTTCTTAATCATGAGAAGCATGGCGTTCTAAACATTTCAATTCGACAAATGGTCACTAAATGCTTGTTCGAGGAGATGCAAAGATGGATAACACATGGTCCCCATTCTTAATAACAATGACATGTCTATGTTTCATAGTTGTTGTAAGAGCCACCTATAAGTGCTATGACAACAAAAAGAAAGGGGGCAATTAATTTTGGGGGGGATGTGGCCAAAAGAATAATTCAAAAAATTATAGAGAATTAACACGTGAATTAGGTCAAGGATAAGAAGGTAATTACCAGAAAGAAAAGAATGAAAAAGTACTTAGACACCAAGGACTAAAATGAACTAAAACACCAGATTATACTCGGGGAATAGCACCCAGCTACAGCAAAGATTGAGATGGAGGTAGAAAAAAAGTCCAGGGTCACATAGTGAGGCTAGATAATATATTTTAAATGGCTTTTTAATATAAAGAACCAGAAGACCAAAAAGGAAATAATTCCTAATTTGAGATAAAAAGCAGTTATTTTTTGCTGTCCAAACTTCATCAGTTAAAGAATATGCCACTCATCCACTAGTAAAGGAAAAAAAAAAATCTACAGAAGAAAGATTTTACCTAATGGTCATCAAATGAACTGAAAAGTCTAGCAATTACTGCTGTGTAATCATGAGGAAAGAGTTAATCGCTGCCTATTTCATTTTAAATATGTCATCAATTTTTTCACTCATATAAACACCTCAGAATATATAACCTGTATGTAACGTTTCTATTTAGGAACAAATCTAAGTCCATACTTACCATATTTGTGGAACTCTACCACTAATAGTACGAATAAGAAACAGAAGTAAATCCTGGACATGCAAAAGTCCACACCAATACTAAAAGAAGAGCTTTTTCTTGATTACTTCCACCTCCTAATGGAACCAAAGACAAATAAATGTCCAAATTTTCAACTAGAATTTACATCTTCAGGCTTGCTTGTTATGTTTCACCTCTAACTCACCCTCTTAAGGTCAATGATATGTAAACCAATCCTGTATTCCTTAAATATCTAGCAAGATACAGGAAAGAAAGTAGGCAGGGGATATGCTTTTGACTAAAATGAACAATCTTCTTATTGGGTCCAAACAAACAAACAAAAAAGGCATGCATATGAATAAACATCAGAATACTCAAAATTAAACATTATTGTTCGTCAGTGGGAGTACGTATTTTTCCTTCTTGAAATTTTTTTGTCTTATTTGCTCAACAACAACAAAATGACATATGCCAATTATTCTATTTATTTTTCTCAAGTGAGCATTTGGTTTCAAAATTCTAAAATGGATAAAGTTACTAAACAAAGACATGCTTTTATGTATCAAACTAGCTAATTCCTTACAAAACATCTTAATCTGAGACTTAAAAGCAGAATGCTAAAGATAGAATTCATATTACTGAAACTACATTATTTTATAAATTCTATTATAAGACATTTCCTGGCATGTTAAGCAATACTATGAATAATTAAAATAAAGTATAATGGATAAACTAAATTAAGGAAGAACATCTTGAAATCTAATATTCTTGGGTATTTTTTTTAATTGGTTTGTTGACTCTCTGAATTTTGACAGTTTGCAATCAGTATTCTAATTATGACTCTAGAACACATAAGCATTGCTGTTTAATATTTAACCTTCATGGAATAATACACATATTTTTACAAACATAACAAAAATACACAAATTTTAACCTACCAACATATTTTCTAATGTTAAGCATTAAAAAATAGTAACCCAGCATCAAAAGAAACTGGACTTCTATAGGGGTCTTTCTATGATTTATTTTTCAAATCCTTTTGTAGGACAAACCAGAATTCGCAGAGTACACAGTAGTGTAAGACACAGATTCTTGTGTCATAGAAAGTTCAGGTTCT
Source organism: Equus przewalskii (assembly GCF_037783145.1). Taxonomy (NCBI): domain Eukaryota; kingdom Metazoa; phylum Chordata; class Mammalia; order Perissodactyla; family Equidae; genus Equus; species Equus przewalskii. The sequence continues at coordinate 37,798,290 of NC_091852.1, forward strand.
TGTCTTAATTACATACATATGATTTTAAGTACAAAACCCATGCTGTTCTAGGTATTTAATGCCTACTGTCACATTCTCACCCACCCAACAAATCTTGGTAGGAGCAAGTAACCCAACCATTCTTGTTCCTTCCACTTTACCAAAAAGCTTTCTTCAAGCTAAGACAATTCAGAGTTAAGAAGAGAAACATATTCCATAACAACATCCCAGACAAATAAAAATTTAGAAAATAACAAAAAGGTGAGAGAATGGTTTCTATTACATAGGGCTACATTTCCTTTGGCCTGGGCCTATGATAAATGGGAAAGTTCAAATGCGTATAACCTGACTCCATATTCTTACACGTAATAAATGCAAAAAAAAAGGCTTAGACACAAAGTCAGGAATTAAATTGTTACTGACACAGAATACAAGCTTTCACTGATTCTCAGCCTATCTATCACATATAAATTGGGGATCAAGACACTGGCTTTTAAAAACTTTTACAGAACTATTTATCTTAACATAAGTGCCACTAAGCAGCATACACTAATTACCATTCAATGTGAAGTTTACACATGTTGTATAATTCAAATTCTCTTTGCCTGAGGCTGATTAGGACAAACTGAATATTAATATTAGGGAGAGCATATGTGCATAATTCAAATCTCAAATATTTAAGGCAAATGACTGTTTAAATACAAATATACATATATTTGCAGTAACTTTACAACCTGTGAAAATAGGGTACAGTATTTCCTTTCATCCACTGAAGATTCTACTGAATGCTTCCTTGTTTTAATTTCCTGGAACAGAATGGGTCCCTTTAATGTATAATCTCTTCTAATACTACTTGTCAGCAACTCCAGTGTAAGAAAAGAACAGGTTACAACTATTAGCCAGAATACGGTTTTCTGATTATATGTGGCTTTCAATTTCCATGTCATCCTCATGTCCTCTTCCCAGTATTGCTGATAACTCAAAGTTGATTCTCTCTCCAGCTCCTGTTTCTTCCTCTACCCATTGTCCTATTTTTGGTTTCTGTCCTACTTTAACTGGCTTCTGCGTTGTACACAATTTTCAGATCATTCTCATCGTGTTCAAAGAAATTTGCCTATGGATAAATAAACTCTCCCAGAAGAGTTTTCTTTATCCAAAACCAATAAACTCCCCTAAAAAAGTTTATTTCTCCAAAGTGCATCTTAAAAGGATACTTGCAGGGGGCCAGCCCCATGGCCAAGTGGTTAAGTTTGCGTACTCTGCTTCAGTGGCCCAGGGTTTCACCGGTTCGGATCCTAGGCGCCGACATGGCACTGCTCATTAGGCCATGCTGAGGCAGCGTCCCACATCCCACAACTAGAAGGATCCACAACTAAATTATCCAACTACGTACTGGGGGGATTTGGGGAGAAAAAGCAGGGAAAAAAAAAAAGATTGGCAATAGTTGTTACCTCAGGTGCCAATCTTTAAAAAAAAGAAAAAACATATTTGCTAGAAATTGTGGTATAGTCCAAGAGGTTATGCATACAAAGGGGTGAGGAAGACCATGACAGTCGAAAGATAGGCTTTCAAAACTGAAGTTTCTTCTGTAATGTCATTAAACATACGACAAATGGCACAGAGGGATGAAATACCATCTGAGGCTATGAATAAAATATAAAAATTCAGGATTTTGGAGGAAAAAAGAACCTTGGATTTAACTTAATGCCCCTCACTTCAATCCCAAATCAAACTCATTTACCTCTCTTGAACCAGTCAGCTCCGGGGGCCAGCAGGTAGTGAGTGGGGCCTGAAGAATGTGACCATTAGACTAGAGGTACCTTGAGAGAGGGCTGGTGCAGAGTTTGCTCTGCTCTGGGCTCCAAGCAAGACTGAGAAGACTTTTTCACATAGATAACTGCACAAGTATGTCAGCCTCCCTGGCCCCAAAGGTGAGCAGGAGGCACTCAATAGGAGGGAGAAGTTCCCTTTACTTCCAAGGCTGGGGAATGCAAGGAAACCAAAACGAAGACACAGAGTCTTCCAGGTGTGTACACACAAAACACACAAATGCTTGCTGCTACAGTGCAGGTTGAGATGCCAGTGCCTTTCATTACTTACAGGATTACAACAACCCAAAGTCCCCTAACAGCTCAACCTGAACCCCAATGCTCATACAAATAACGTACCAAAGGGTGGGAGAGAGTAGGAGAGAGCAGATCTAACTTCTAAAGGACACACGTGAAATACCGAGGTCAAAAATAGTATGACTACTTAAGGGAGAGTCAAGGAGAGAACAAAAAATAACGTCTACAGATTTAAAAAATAATCAAATTAAAATTTAAAAAGTAAAATCCTCAAGCTGAATAATTCAGTAGATAAATTAAAGGAGAAGATAGACTCTAAAAACCAGAAGAAATCTCAAAGCATAAAGTAAAAATACAAAGAGATGAAAATCATTAAGGGAAAAGAGAAGAGACTTGAAGAACAGATTGAGGAAACCTAATTAACCTAGAAAGAGTTCCAGAAGAGTCTCTAGAAAGAGGAAAACGAAAATAATAGAAGGGAAGCAATAGTTAAAGTAATGTGGAAAAAAATTTCCATGAACTAAGGAAAAGACTGAATTGCAGCCTCACAGGGCTCTCCAAGACCCAGGCAGGACCAATGAGAGATGAGACACAGGCTTAACAACATCGCACCAAAATTCCTAAACCTTAAGGATAAAAAGAAAACCTTACAAGTTACCAGAAAGAATAATTACTTAAAACTAAAGAAGAGTCAAATTAACACTGGACTTTTCACTTATAACAGTAGAATTGAGAAGAAAGAACCGGAACATCTAAGCTTCTGGGAGAAAAAGTTGTACAACCCAAACATTCTACACACAAATTCAGCGTCAAAGAAGCGTTTGCCAAAATATAAGGATTCAAAGAACACATCACCTAGTGCCCCATCCAAGGAAAGGACTGGAGAATGAATTTTAGCCCAACAATAACTGAATCAGAAATGAGACCTTTTATGTGTGGGAAGATGGAGAGGAAAGGAAACAGGAGTGCAATGGACCTTGCCTTCTATACAGAACTAAATCTAAATGGATAATAAACTACATGAAGTACGAATATAAATGCTCAATATAAGTTCCTGACACAGAAAAGTCTAACAAAACTCTGGACCTAAAAAAATTAAATTATCTCCACAGAAATTTAGGAACATTAGAAGGTTAGAGTGTCAAAGTGAGGGAAAATGTTGGTATTATTTTTCTGTTAAAGTAGGGGAAAAAATTGGATTATGAGTAACTGAAAGGGAAAGTGGCCAATAATGAAATGGAAAAGTACCGAAGGACTGCCACAAAAACAAGAGGAAACTGGGAAATGAATATCAACTTGAAAATAAAAGTGAAATTCAGAAATATGAAAAAAGTCACAAATGTAAATCATGAACGAGGTAAAAAGTAATAAAATCAAGTATTACTCATTAAAATAAAAAAGAAAGCTGAATTCTCCCACTAAAAGATAGGCTGTCAGACTGAGTTAAAAAGACAAAGAACATATACAGACTGTTTGTAAGAAACACTTAATATCAAGTGACTGAGAAAAGCTTAAAATAAAGGAATGGGCCAAGAAATATCAGCCAAGTACCCCCAAAAGAAAGCATGATGTTACATTAACATCACACGATGTGGAATTCAGAGTTAAGAGGACTAAACAGCATAAACAATTTAAAAGCTAAGTTATATAAAGGAAAAGGAACTGACTATGTAAGAAAAACTTGAAAAATATTTCATTGAGATGAGAAATCAGTACATGTTTGTCAGAAATGGGCAGATTTAATACAATGAAATGAGTAGAGACTTAGTGAAATTGACTAGAACAACCCACAAACTTGATTTAATAATTATATACAGAACATTCTATCTCTTGAATAAAGCTTACAATTCTCATATGTGCCCATGGAACACTGATAAAAATCAATCTTAAAGGTATTATAAAATGAACTTTAAAATAATCTACTTAAAATGTTTGAATAGATTACATTGGTTGATCACACTCTAATAAAATTAGAAAAGCAAAGACAAAAGAAATCAGTCAAAGGAAAATAATGGAAAGACCATTTCATATTAAAAATCTAGGGGCACAGCGAAACATATGCTCAAAGGAAAATATATATAGCCTTTACTGCATTCACTATTTTAAAAAGGTGAAGAGGAATGGAAAGGAGAGAAACCAAGCATAGAAATACACTTAGTACTCACTCTAAAAAACAAGAAAAGATCCACAAATATGCAAACATTGTAAAGCAAAAGAAACAAATTTCGCCAACCTTTATGCTTTAAAATAATAGCCTTAAATGTATATTTAGGGTTCAAATTCCAAGGAGAAATTTATGGAGTTAACTCTGATTTAAAGAGGAGATTTACAATCTACTTTTTAAAATCAACTAAAAGAGGTAAAGTTTCTTGAATTTAAAATTTCTTGAATTTAAAAATCATGATCTACCATAAAAGGAATAAAATTAATGAGGGATAGCAATTTATAAATACTTCAGAGTACATAGGTAAAGACCAAAAGAAACAGCCAAACAGTTTGAGAGAGAGAGAGAGAGAGTGAATGTGTGCGTGTGTGCGTGTGCACGTGTGTGCCTTGTGTTCAGGGGAGGGGTGGAGCAAAGCAGACTCCTGATTATTTTTATGGGCTTTTTAGCGCCATTTGACTTTCTACTAATTTTTTATTAACAATTAATATTATAAGACAATAAGATTGTAAAGTAGAGAAACATTTCAACAATTGGTAGAACTAACTAAAAAAAGGACCAAAATTTGGGGCCTGTCCCCTAGCTGAGTGGTTAAGTTCGCATGCTCCGCCACTGCGGTGGCCCAGGGTTTCGCTGGTTCAGTTCCTGGGTGCGGCTATTGCACCACTTGTCAGGCCATGCTGAGGCAGCGTCTCACAGCCACAACCAGAAGGACCCACAACTATAATATACAACTATGCACTGGGGGGATTTGAGGAGAAAAAGCAGAAAAACAAAAAAAGGACCAAAATTTATTTAAACACCAAGGCCAAATAGAGGTAATAAGACCCCAAATTTAATATTTATCAGTCAGTGGGTAGGGGACTAAAAAAAATATCACACAAGTGGAAAAGAAACAGCACCTGAGAAAAGCAACGGAGGTCTTTCATTCACTAACAATTGAAATGGCCAGTATATAAAAAGAACATGAAATATCTACACATATACAAGAAAGAAAAAGAAAAGTCTGCTGTTACAGGACACAATGCTTTGGAAAGTTTTACTTGTTTTGATTTTTTAATAACGTTGTACCATTTTTGAAAGTGATAACCAGGAAGTTAGAGGGAACTCTACAATATACCCCCACAGACCAGGAAAAAAATTAAACCCTTCTCTAGACCTGATGACCAGGGAGGGGCAGCAGATAGCTTTCGGGAAATGAAGAATCACATCCTCAAATTCCTCGATTTGCCTGGATATGTACAATAGTCAACCAATACACATAATACTACACCTATAGAAACACAGGTAAGTCTAGATTTTCCACAAATGACAAAAGATGCAGCAATCATCCTATCAGTTAAGCATGAACCAACAAGTAACATGAAAGAGGATCAAAAGATGATGTCGATCATTCAAGGAGAGAATCTAGACAAGAATAACAAATTTCCCTTACCGTACCTGGCTATGAGTTCTGCCAATTCCTTATTAAGACAGATTGGCCTTAATAATAGGTACAAAGAGCAGTCACATCTGGGAAGCAAAGGAGACCCACTTGAGGACTTTAAGGAGGAAGCCAATATGAACTATTCATTTTAGGAAGATCATCTGGTAGCAATGGGGTACAGAGGCTGGAGTGGGCAGAGGATGAAGAAAGAAAGGCCACTTAGAGGACTATTGCACTGTGGGATGGAGGTGGTGACAATGATGGTGATGGTAGTGGTGGTGGCAATGGTAATGGCTTACTCAATGCTTACTAGCCCAGAATCTGATGTAGGAGTTTTATAATTATTATCTCAACAATCTTGTGAAGTAGCTGTTTTTAGCCCCACTTCACAAGTAAAGAGACTCAGGCACAGAAACCAGTGAGCTCAAAGACACATATATAATTAGTGGTAGAACTGAGATTCCAGCCCAAGTCTCACTCCAATGCCCATACTCTCAACCACTATACTTCTATCGATTCCCAGAAGGTCAACTGGTTTCAAAACCAACTAGCAATCTTGCCAACATAACCTGAGCTGGAAAGGAAAGAAGAATGGGTAGAAAGAGGGAGGGGGTCAAAGACATTAAAAGAACAACACTGAACATGCCTTCCATCTAGACAGAACGCTATAAGGAAAGTTCTATTTAGTTCCAGTAGAGGGAGTGCAACATGTTATTCTTTGGTAGGTGGCAAATAACATATCGCGAAATGAGAGATTCTTCATGTATACATTTCGAGTGGCTTAAACTTTGAGTCTTTTGTTACCAAATAAATACCTTAAACTTGACAGACATTAAAATAGTAGTGTTCAGAGGGCTTATGTGATATTGGAAAATCAACCTTTCCTATAATATCCCTGTGGAACACATGTTATCTTCAATTATTTTAAAGAGTATCACAAAATTGTAAGATAGATCTCATCACGCAATTAAATGTTTTCAAAATCAATGTAAAAACCTGCCACTCTACATAATTTGAAATGACAAAAATTTACAGTGCTCAAGTAAAATAAATGATTACCTCCAAAAAGGGTGGGGTGGGGGAGGTCACTGTATGAGAAAACTGGAGGATCCCACAAGGGCTTCCATAGGAGGTATTTGCAAAGAGAGAGACTGAGAAATTTAGCGCAAAAACAAGGAGGCAATAAAGAAAAACAATAACTTTTAAAGCCATAAAATAAATGGCTGTACAAGAAAGAAAATATGGTAACAGTGTACGGCTTAGCTGTGAATAAACATTTTAACTAGTCATAACTATAAATACCATTTACTGATTTTCAACTTTTAGAAATTAACCTACTCAGCTCTACCACTTGCTAAGTGACTTAAATTTCCTTGTCAGTAAAAGGGAGATCATGTTACCTACATCATCAAGGTCAATTTGATGATTAAATAAGTTTAATATATGTAAAGTGCCTGTGTGTGTATATATGTGTATGTATTATAAGATATATAATATGATATATGCAATGTGCTTGGCACATAGCAGGAACTATGTCAGTGCTTTCGATCACCACCACTACTGTTACTACTGCTCCAGACAAGCACAGAAAACCTACAATGCGTATTACCTGACCCAATGTTATCAACTGTGACAATGCCAAAGTAAATGTTTAGATGACAAACATGGAAGGCAGAAACAGGAAAGGAGAAGGGAAAGGAACTCTAGGATACTCCCGAGCTTATAAAGTTGAGAAGGACAGTTGTTGGAACACGAAAAAGAGTTCTACGTTCAACACCTAGAAAGTTATATCCAAGACGAGAATTAAACATGGTGTTGTGTTAGGAGGGAAAGGAGATGGAGCAAATGGGTTAGATTCTCACGCAGAAATAGAAGCATAAGCATATAGTTTGGAAACTTTTGGCAGTAACCCTAGAACTTAAAAAAAAAAAAAAAAAGAAACCAAGTGCTTCCTTCTAGGAAGCAGGAAGGAGACTGGGGAAGAATACAACCTAGGACTTTTGGTTTTTGCTAAACACCATCCTTTGCTATTTAATTCTTTTAAACCATGTACATGCATTGATTTGGTGTGAAATAAATTTCTTCAACCCGCCCAAATGTACTGTTATATTCTCTCTCCGTTCATGAAGTCATTTGCACTTCAGAGATTTTGTGAAATAAATTTTGTCTTAGAAAAACAAAAAGAGAAACTGTTCAACTAAGTGACTGCTATCTTCCTGTGTTTTTAAAAAATTTCAATTTTCCTTCTGATGTGGTTTGAATGTTATCTTATCCTTTTTTTTGAGCAAACTACAATCAAGTTCTAAGCTACAGATTTAGCTCAGGATACTTAGACTGCCTTTTGAGTTTTGTTCATTGTACTTATACCACTGAAAGATGAAGAAAATAAAATCTATAAATTATATTTACAATTAAGAAATGGAAACAACTGAAAAAAATTTCTTTCAGTTCTGAAGTGAACAGCATAAATTGTAGTAAATTTTCATTTCCCTAGCTTTCTGTTTAAAAGCATTAAAAGTAAACCCAATAAATATTTTCTTTAATATTAAAAATATATTGAAGTACTGCATATGCATGTAAATATGAAATTTAACTGTAAAGCATCAATTGTCAAGAATATTCAATAGTTTACAAAACATTCAGAAGTATACAAAATTTCTAAGTGCCTTCCATTCCAAATGACTAGTTTCAGCTATGTTGTACGTACTATAAAATGCTTTTGTTTCAGAATCCAATCTCATTTAAAGTGTTCCCATTTATATACTGTTTCATGACTTGCTATAACCTAAATTCTAAACTACGATTAAGTACTGTTAACAGAAAGTTATATTTAGAAGACTGCAGTTTCAAGTAAGCTTCTGTTTACTTTTGTGGTTTGAAACTAGAAACTTCAAGTAATAATTATATCACTTCTCTTTCTAGACTTATGTGTATTTAGGTTTGTACAATTTCCGTTTTCTTAAGCAAGCTTTAAAACATATTGGCCAGATCATTCTAGTCTTCTTGTTCAGGACTAGCTGGATTTCTGACAATGAGACTTGATAAGTAACTATTACTCACAGAGAATAGTCAATCTTCAATGTATTCTCCTAATCACAATGGAGTAGCTGGAAGTGTACAAGATGAAAAACAGTGCCTGACACATAAAAATTCAATAAATCTATTGCATAAATAAAAAACCCAAAGAGAGACACAATTAAACAACGGGAAAATATAATCACTATTATGCTGTGTTGTCACCTTCTCTCAATAGATTTTCAATACATATTTATTGAGTCTCTAGCATACACAAAGGACTATGCTGAAACTGCCAGACGTACAATGCTTTCAGGGGGAAAAATCTCCTAATTTGGGCAATATAGTGGACTCTTTGGGAATACTCACCACAATACAACTAGATATTGGATAATTACAAAACTCTTCCTTGCTGGGCTTATAAAAAAATAAAAGAAAATTCAAGAATCAAGAGCCTAGGGGCTGGCCCCGTGGCCGAGTGGTTAAGTTCGCGCGCTCCGCTGCAGGCGGCCCAGTGTTTCGTTGGTTCGAATCCTGGGCGCGGACATGGCACTGCTCATCAGACCACGCTGAGGCAGCGTCCCACATGCCACAACTAGAAGGACCCACAACGAAGAATACACAACTATGTACCGGGGGGCGTTGGGGAGAAAAAGGGAAAAAAAAAAAAAAAAAAATCTTTAAAAAAAAAAAAAAAAAAAGAATCAAGAGCCTATGAATGAGACAGAGAAAGAGAAAAGAGGAAAAGGAAGGAGTTAAAGTGTGAACTGTGAGCTACAGTCAAGCATGAGGGTGGAGGTTGTCCAAAGGGCATCCACAGGCCTATGTCTCACTGGTCTCTAAAGACCAAACCTGGGGCCTCGGGCATATTTGGAGATCTGAACCTCAGAGTCTCTTAGAAATTCAGGGAGAAGCCTTTACAAATCTGCTGTCGGGGAAAAGTGCTCAGAATTCAGGCCTCAAGATTCCCATAGTTTCAGCTAAATCAAATATGAACTCTCAATTTTAAAATATTCCTGAACACAAAGAAACAAGCCACCATGACCTGAAAGTCTGTAAAAGGGTCTTGAGGATCTCAGAAATTGGAATCATCAGATGCAGAAGTGTGAAAATGAAAAAAGTTAGAATCCAAAAAGTGACCGAGAAATAAGAGATGAGTAAGAATGACCAGGACAATAAAAAGAAACAAATAAGGTTTTAAGAAATTGGGGGGGGGGGGGGGTGCCAAATCACTGTTGGAATTAACATCTCAATGGATTAAACAGCAGATTAAATAAAGCTGAAAAGAATTAGTGATTGAAAGATAGTTATGAACAAACTGCCAGGATGCGCAAAAACATACAAGAAAAAGGAAACTATAAAAGCCATTAAGAGTTACGGAGTTCGGAATAAAAATAGCAAATATCTAATCAGAGACTCCGAAAAAATATAGAATACAGGCAATATAATGGCTGACAATTTTCCAAAGTGATAAACGTCATGAATCCACAGAAAGAGTAAGTACAATATTAAAAAAAAAAAAAAAAAAAACAGGGGCCGGCCCGGCAGTCGAGTGGTTAAGTCGCACACTCTGCTTCAGTGGCCCAGGGTTTCGCTGGTTCGAATCCTGGGCACAGACATGGCACCGCTCATCAGGCCATGCTGAGGCGGCATCCCACATGCCACAACTAGAAGGACCCACAACTAAAAATACACAACCATGTACTGGGGGACTTTGGGGAGAAAAAGGAAAAATAAAATCATTAAAAAAAAAAGACACACACATACATAAAAAGGAATTTACTTCTAGACACATTGTACTACAAATGAAGATCACTAAGACAAAAATGTAAAAGCAGTAAGAAAGAAGACATCACCTATTGAGAAAGGAATAAGTAAATGAATGACGTGCTACAGCCAGCTAATATAGGCTCAAAGAGCCAACAGTTAAATTTTCAGGAATTTGATGAGCCAGTTTTTAAACAAGGCTGTTACTAAAAGTTAAATTATATAAATGTACAAGTAGAAAAATATTAAAAACAGAGGTAATAGATAAAATTCATAATTTCCTAATTATTTTACTGCATATTATTATAATCTGTGCTCTTGAGGTAATTCTTTATGTCTCTTAATCAGGATGGTAGAAATAGTTCATAATTGTGTGCTTTGCACATCTCTTCCCAACTCCACAATAACTGACATTACACGTTGACAGTATTTATATCACAGAAAGAAGCAAACACTAAAAATCAGGAATTTTCCCCCAGAGAAGTAGTTGCTAAAAATCTACCAGCATAACCCTGAATTAGACTACCAGATTTCACAAAAACAAAAAAACATATTTTCAAAGCATTGAAAGCAAATGTCAAGCTAGAATTGTATAATCAGCTAAACTACTTTTCAATAGTCAAAACTTTTACAGTAGAACAAAAATTGAGAGAGTTTACTAATAGGTGACTTTCACTAAAAGACTTCCACAGGATTTACTCCAGGAAGAAGGGAAATAAACTCAAGAAGAAATTACGGAAATGCAATTAAGCTAAAAGTCAAAAACACATTTTTTTAGTTAAAAAAAACACATCTGGAATTGTAAACACATACTTCTAATCAATCATGGGTAAAAGAAGAAATTAAATGGGAAATTTCAAGTTCATCATACTGAAGAAAGAAAATACTACATACTAATATTTTCAGAATGTAGTTGAAACATTACTTGGAGGAAAAATTTTAGCCCTTACTCCTTATATTTGAAAAAAAAAAAGCCTGACAATTAAAGAATTTTGGAAAAGAATATCATAACAAACTCAAGCAAAAGGAAGAGTAAAGATTTTTTAAAAAACTAATAAAAAATTCAAGAAAACCCAATGAAAAGGACTTTGAAAGAACTAATGTAATTCACAATCCTCTGTAAAAAACTGATTAAGACAAAGGAGAAAAAGCACAAAGAAACAACAGAAGGAAAAAGAGAAATACACCTATAAGCACAGCACCAATTAAACAGAAAAGAATGTTGTAAATAATTTTTTTGCCAACATATTTGAAAGTAAATTCTTAGGCAAACATGACTTACTAAAACTGACCCAGAAAGAAATAAAAATCAAGAATAATCCTTTATTAAAGTCAAGTAAGTAGTTTAAAATCTTCCTACAAAGAAAATATCAGGCCCAAAAGCTTTTACAAGCAAATTCTAAGATAAAATCATTTCAATCTCACAGAAACTCTCCCAAAAGATGGGAAAGAGAAAACATTTCTCACTTTATGTGGTGAATATTATCAAGGTAACAAAACTTGTCAAGAAGAGTAAGAAAAAGAAACACAAAAATCAATTTAACTCAAGAATATGAATGCAAAATGTTTGAATAAAATATTAGCACAATTAATTCAATTGTCAGGGTGGGACGGAACCCTAACAGAGCAAGATCCACTTGGTTTTATCCCAAGAATTCAAGAGTAGTTTGGCATGACATAAAAGCTTGCCAAGCACACATTAACAGCTTAAAGAAGAACCAAACCATCTGTTCATCTCAAGAGATGCTGAAAAATTGTCTGATAAAATCAAAATCCACGTACGATTTTTAAAAAAACAACAACAAAACTCTTAACAAAACAGGATTAGCAGAAAAATTCCTTAACTTGACAAAAGGTAACTACTAAAATCCCATGCAACAACATTCTAAACGGTAAGTTATTAGAACTATTCCCTTTAAAATCAGAAACATTTATACTTAATATTTTACTAGTGGTCCTACCAACACAGGACCACAAAAGGCAAGGAAAAAAAAGGATAGGAAATTTGAAAATAAGAAAAGATATATATCATCATTCACGTATGGTATGACTGTTCACATAGAAAAACAAAAGGACCTATACTGAAAAATAACAAGAATTAATAAGTTTAGTAAGATAGTTACAGTAGTCCCCCCTTATCCACAGGGCATACGGTCCAAGACCCCTAGTGGATATTGCAGATAGTATCAAACCCTATATATGCTATGTTTTTTCCTATACATACATACCTACGATAAAGTTTAATTTATAAATTAGGCACAGTAAGAGATTAACAATAATAACTAACAAAATAGAACAATTATAACAAGATACTGTAATAAAAGTTACCATAAATCTTGGCAACCTCAGCATACCATTTTTTTCTTTCCCTATTAAGTCAAGAACTTTCACCTTTTCACTCAAAGGAAGCATGTTATGGCTTCTCTTTGGCATATCCGAATTGCCAGCATCACTCTCTTGTGCTTCGGGGCCATTATTAAGTAAAATAAGAGTTACTTGAACACAAGCGCTGTGACACCTAGACAGCTCATCTGATAACCAAGGCAGCTAGTAAGTGACTAATGGGCTGGTAGGATATACAGCGTGGATACAGTGGACAAAAGGATGATTCACATCCGAGATGGGATGGAGCGGACAGCTTGAGATTCCATCACGCTCCTCAGAATGGCATGCAATTTGAAACTTACCAATTGTTTATTTCTGGAATTTTCTATTTAAGATTTTGGGACTGCATTTGATCACAGGTAAGTAAAATCACAGAAAGCAAAACCATGGATAAAGGGGGACTACTGTAGAGCAATATCAATATGCAAAGGTAAGCTGCACATTACACATCAGCAACAAACAGGAAACATTTAACATTCTATTTGGAGCAGCAAAAATACACAAATAAAGTACCTAGGAATAAACAAAACATAAAACTAGCTATATCTTTGTAAAAAACATCTTAACACTTTAACAACTTTAAAGAAAGCCTAAATAACCTGATAGACTAGGTTCATGGATAAGAACACCCATCATCCACAGATTCAATGTAATTTCAATCCAAATCCTAACACAGTTTTGCAAATAATTTAAACTGATTTTAAAAATTTATATGAAGAAAAAAGAATGATGTAATAAAATTTGTCACACCATACAGCAAACCTCATTACAAAACTATAGCAATTACAACATTGCTGCAGAGATCAGCAAATTGACCACTGGAACAAAAATGAACCACATCCCCCTGGTAGATTCACAAATACATGAAAACCTGAGGTCTGACAGTGTAGACACCGTAGATCACTGGGCAAAGCATGGACAACTCAATAAAATGCGCTGGGACTGATTTTCTATATAGGAAAAAATTTAAATTACACTCTTACCTCATACCATACATAAAATCAATTCCAGATGTTTGAAAATATTTAAATGTTAGACAAAACTTCTCAAACATGTTGTAAAAAAAAAAAATACAAGAGACTAACCTTGGGATATAGAAGAACATATTAAGCAGGACACAAAAAGAACCAACCAAAAAAAATCCGACCACATTAAAATTAAGAATTTCTGTCTATCAAAAGATACCGTAAAGTAAGTAAAAAAAAAAAAAGCCACTAACTGGGCAAACGAGGAAAAGATGCCTATGGTAAATATAACCAACAATGGATTCATACTGCCAAAATATAAAAAGACTCATGTAAATAAATAGAAAAATAAGCAGAAGACACGAAGAAACATTTCGTGGAAAAAGAAACATAAATGGCCACTGAAATGTATGCTCAGCCTCATTACTAATCACTGAAATGCAAAATAAGATAACGATAAGACAGGATTTTATGCCTCCTAAATGGGCATAGATGAACCAGTCTGACTAGGAAAGAGAGCAGTGGGATCTCTTTACACATTGCTAATATAGGACCCTAAACTGTTACAACTACTATATAAACAATAAAAAGGTAAATATGTGAATGCCCTACGACTCAGCAACTCCATTTGTAGGCGTATATATATATGTATATATAGGGTATATTTATATATACCCTAAAGCAGTATTTCTCTAAATGTGGCCAGAAGACCAGCAACATCAGTATTACCTGTACACTCATTAGAAATTCATATTTTTAAGCCCAATCTCAGACCTACCGAATAAGAATCTGTGCAGTGGGGCCCAGGAATCCTCATGTTTATTAACCCTCCCAGTGAATCTCACGTGCCGTGGGTTTGAGAACCACCAACTCAGAGCAGTACTATTCAAACAGAACCTGTGAGTGAGACTGAAAAGCAACATGGTGGATTGTATCTCTGTTTTTAAGTCAATCAGTACAAAATGAAAATAGATTGAGTCCCATGTAGTAAATGTAAGCACTGATTTGCCAAACTTTGTCTCATTCGTCTACTTATATTTATATAGTGGGTCCTTTGTCATTATGGAAAACATATTTCTTACTATGGGTCACAATCATAAAAGTTTGAAATCCACTGCCCTGGAGAAACTCGCACATGCCAATCAGAGACATGCCCAAGAAGGCTCATAACTGCATTGTTCACAGTAGAAAAAACAAAACAAAATAAAGAGAGAGTAGTTTAGATACCTAGATAACAAGAGAATGGATATACAAGTCATGCTATATGGACTATTATACAGCACTGAAATCAATAACATACAATAACAAGGACAAATCTTACACACTGCAGAGTAAATAAAGCAAGTCACAGATAATTACACACAGTACTATACCATTTTCATAAAGACCACAAATAAGCAAAGCTGAAAAACAGAACAATATATACATTTGTAGTAAAACCACTCTTAAAAGCTCAGGGAAATTCAGGAGAGTAGCTGCATCTGGGAGAGGCAGAAGGATGGACTGGAAAGGTGGGTATAGCTAGTCTGAATAGCACTAATTACGTTCTAATTCTCATTCTTTAATGGAATGGTGTTTGTTCCATAATTTACACTTAAATACATATAATCCTCATATATATCAATTATAACATAACATTTTTATTTTAAGAAAAACTCAAAATTCCTGAAATCAGAACCTTATACTCTGATAAGAGAAATTCACATTCAGATTCAATGGACATGTATTTATTAGCTGTTTTGACAAAAGCATACACATCATCTCATTTAATCCTTTAGGAATCCTGTGAGGTAGGTACTTGGCAAAGACTAGGCAACCAAATATGTGTTGAGTGAATAAAGGCTTGAATAATTTTGTAATACAAAAAGAAGAAGAGTTTGATTATATGCTATGTATTGTAGATCTACCCACAAGAGTTAAGTGAAATAACATAGATTATTAATGCAGTTAATAGAAAGGCACTATGTTCTATTCTTATTGTTTCTACCTTCTAAAAGTATGAGAAGAATCACTTTTTTTCTCTGAAAGCATCTCTGGTCAAGGGTATAGAAATTAATGAACAAGAGGGTAGAGTTAAGTAATATAACTTTTGTACATCACTGGGATTTCAGCTTTGCCCTTGGAAGCAGAGTTGGCCATATGTGTGGCTCCAGCACTCTTCAGGGTGGGGAAAAGCTGAGCTGTGGTAACACAAGAAAAAAAATTACCAGGGCTAAAAAAAAAAAAAATCTGTGCACATTTAGTCTATGCACTCTAATAAGGACTAGAGTTTAAAAAGTGCAAAGTCAAAACCTTTTTTTTCATTGAATACATTTTAATGTAAATAAACACACTTGGGGAAATGGCCGCCTGAGAAAATTATTTCCAGGCTTCAAGAAGAATTATTTCCTTTCACAGGGCTCCTACAAATGTATGCTTTTTCTCTTGTTTTGTAAGTTTGGTTCACTGTTGTGTGTCCCCAGAGTGTGGAATAATGACCAAATCCTAATAGGTGCATAATAAGTATTTGTCTTTGAATGAATTTATGCCCTTATTGAGCATTTACTATATAGCAGACACTCACAGATGCCAGATAAAATGTCATAGTCCCCTACACACACACACACAGCTAACATAAGTGATTAAATCAAAACAAAATGTGCCCTTCCTCTTCCTGAACTATTTAGTCCAAAAGCAGTTAGGTGGGGCCAAGCAAAGCAGGGGAGGAGAGGGCAGTAATGCGAGGAGGGGCAGCCACACAGTGGCTCAGATCCACTGAAAAGGGACTGTTTCTTGAAGAAATGGCTGAATCTAGGGCTAGGACAAGGAAAGTACAAAATGAGTGTGGAGTATCTTGTAGCAAAAAGTCAGGAAGTATGCAAAGACTGGTCAAAGCATGTCAAAAAGACACAGAAACCAGATTGAAAGAGCTCCCACTGGCCAAATCAGGACAATTTAAGCGTGAAATAAATAATGATAGTAATGGATTATAACCCACTGAAAAAATATATCCATAATTCCATGATGATATAATAAACACAAGAATAAACGTAAGTTTGAGGAGAAATGGGATGTTCACATTTTCTCAAAGTACTTCCCAATAAAATACTCAATTACAAAGAGAAAAAAGTAATTTACAGTGGAGAAGCCTGGTAGACACCATCTGAACCAAGTGATGGAGTAACATCACAGTAGTAATGGTATGGGACAATGGAAATCACGATCACGTGATAGGGTGCAATGAGAGGAGCCCAGCATCACTTCCATAATATTCCTGCCAGAGATGCAGAACCCGAATCTAGTCATGAGGAAATACAGAAATCCAAATTGAGGGCCATCTACTAAATAACTGGCCTGAAATCGTGAAAAATTTCAAGTTCATGAAAGTCTAGGAAAGACCAAGAAACTATTCTCAGTTAAAGGAAACTAAAGAGACATGACAACAAAATGCTACAAATGATTCTAGACCGGATCCTTTGGCCATAAAAATAAAGGATATTAGTGGAACAATCTGCAAAATTTGAATGGGATCTGAGGAGTAGAGGTTGGTAATGTACCAATGCTAACTCCTGACTTTGATGGTTGTATCAGCCATAGAAGAGAATGTTCTTGTTTGCAGGAAATAAACACTAAGGTATTCAAGGATGATGGAGCATCATGTTGACAACTCATTCTCAAATGGTTCAGGAAAGAAAAGCTCTTGGTACTATACTTGCAATTTTTAAGTTTGAGATTATTTTTGAAAAATTGTAAACTAAATAAATAATAGTATTTGGGAAAGCCCCATGTCTCAGTCTATGCACAGGGCACTAAGGGACGCTGGGAAGGGCATCAAAATCAGAAGGTGTCCAAGAAGCATCCTCATTCTCTTCACTTCGCTCCACTTGGCTCTACCTCCAAGAAGCCACCTAAATTGCACCATATTCTTCGAAGAGGAATCTAAATACCATCCCAAAAGGAACCAGGGCTTCCTTAGACAAATTAGATTTGTCAACTAAATGAAGGCTTTCCTAACCTAAGGAAAGGCAGTGGTTTGCTTTCAAAAAGGCCAAAAGAGGTTGCATTCTTATACCACACGCAAACACAAAGAAAACACACATGGTCTCAAAGTCCTCACATCTCCTCTCAACTAAAACCAGTTGTTTCTGTTGACGACAAAGACGATAAACTTGTAATATACATTCAAAGATGAATTTGGAAACAACCTATCTATGGCTTATTTGGGAAAATCTGCTCTACTTCTTAGGATTTCTTGTGGAAACAAGACAACTTTATATACATTCACTCTGTCCATCAAATGATTTACACAAAAGAGCAGCTTCCAAAAGAGAAATCATTGTTTTCTTTGCCATCCTTGGTCTTCAGAAGCCCTCAGAGCCTGCTTAGGGGGAGATGGAGGGTGACGTTCAGTAATAAAGTTTCTGGCACCCCACTAAAAGAAGCGCCTTAAAGTACTGCTTTCTCTCCTAAAAGTACACCAAGACAGCCTGGACTGATGGCTAGAAATTTCTCTTTGTTTTCTTTTCTTTCTTTCATTCTCTTTTAAAGAAAATGAGCTGGGTTATTTCAGTCCTCTGAGATAATGAGAACATATTATCCCCTGAAAACTGACCAAGGGTTAGAGTTCGATAGAAAAAACCAATCCAGTCTTCATTCATTTATACCCAGCATCTGGCATTAAACTTGGCTGATAGGAGGTACTCAAATATTGTAAGAGTACTTACACTTCCTCTAGATAAGGGAAGCACTAAGCTAAAAAGCAAAAACAGGGGCTGGCCCCGTGGCCGAGTGGTTAAGTTCGCGCGCTCCGCTGCAGGCGGCCCAGTGTTTCGTCGGTTCGAATCCCGGGCGCGGACATGGCACTGCTCGTCAGACCACGCTGAGGCAGCATCCCACATGCCACAACTAGGGGAACCCACAACGAAGGATACACAACTATGTACCGGGGGGCTTTGGGGAGAAAAAGGAAAAAATAAAATCTTTAAAAAAAAATAAAATAAAATAAAATAAAAATAAAAAGCAAAAACAAAACAGAAAAAAGAAAAAGTTTCCAGGAAGGAAATTTTTATTTTAGTTTTATTAAACACTTAGAGCTCCTGGGACAGGAAGTGGGAGGAATACAGATTGCTACCTGAAGACAAGAAAAGACAAGGCAAGACTTAAGAAGGTCCTCTCAAACTTGATTTTCAGAAGCAAGAGAAATCAGTTTATTCAGGGAATTTCAATCTACGAAGCAAGAAACAAAAGGTAAAAATCTTCTACCAGAAGTCTGCCAGGACTTGAAAAGCGTCTTGGATTTCCGGAGCCTGTCCTACCTGTCCTAAATTCAAATACTCTGAACCATTTTTAGCTCATGTATCCTGATGTCACAGAGTGTGTGTGTGTGTGTGTGTGTGTGTGAGAGAGAGAGAGAGAGAGAGACAGAGAGAGAAAGACAGAGAGAGAGACAGACAGAGACAGACAGAGAGAGACAGAGAGAGAGAGAGGATGACAAGAAGTCAAAACAGCTTCCCCAAAGAATAGGGGGCAAGTCAGGCAGAGTACACTGATTCTAATAAAGCGTATTACCATCTGACTTTCCAAACTTGAGGGGAAAATCTCTTAATGTCTAAGCACTGAAAGAATCACCACTACCCCATGACTCATTTGCATCTCTGTTTTCAAAAACCTGGTAGATTACAAAGTTATTTGTTGACTTTATTATAGTCTTTTTCATATGCTGGTTAATGCCAGGGAAAACCACTTCTAAAGTCATGCATACCCTTGCTGCTCAGTTGAAAAAAATAAATGACTCCAAAAATTATGCCTGCCTCTAATTTACGGAAGTAACCAATCCCCCACAGATAGGTTGATGCTGGCTTAAGAAAGTTTGGGTGGTTGGGGAGCAGATTCCTAATTATCATTTTCTCCATGCAAATTGGATTTTCAGACGCAACAGAAATACAGAAAACTTCAGTCTACGAAGCAAGAAACAAAAAGATAAAGTCTGCTGCCCGCAACAAGCGAGCTGCTCCCCTCTGGGAACTTTTCCAGCTTGTCTTCAGGAAGGGGATTCATACAAGATTGCTCTAGTGGCCCTACAACAACAAAGAGAAGTGGCTAGGGGGATTTGTTTTATTTTTAATTCTTTGTCTCTTTTAATTGCATTTTCAAAAGAAAACTAACATTACTCTATGTTACTATAGAAAGAATATGCAAAAGCCTGACTCAGCTCTCCCTTGCTTGACCAAACATTTCAGTATTCGACGCCTTAGTTTACTCATCTGCACAATGGGGAGCTTGACCATGTATCAGAGAATCCTTTTAGCTATAAAATGGTATGTATATATGTATGTTTTCCTCATTTTACAAGTGAGGAAAGAGACCAGTAGAGATTAGCAATTTGTCCCGAGATACACAGCTGGTAGTGCCAATGCCGGCATCTGAAAAACAGGTGGCTTCGTAACAGACTCTGTGCTTTCAACTACTGTGCTGTTCTCCTCCCCAAAGGAAATCAGGATAGGCGTTGAGAAAATCGAGCAGTGAAAAAGCTACTATGCGTCTCAACTATTCATATAAGGTTTTACTATTACCTTCAAGGCTGATTAATCACATAGAGCATTTCTCTCTGTGCCTGTGAGACACTGACACCCTGTGCTGCTCTGGAGTGCAGAGGTACCTACATCTTTAACCTCAACGCATTTTCATTTTAGAAAGGTAAATCAGAGTAAAGATATAATTGTAACTTTTCTTTTTAATTAGAAAAAAGAACTGAAGTCAAAATTGGGAGCACGTACACAAACCACAAAAGTCCCTTCAGGAGAAGAATAAAAATTAGAAGCAAGAACAAAATTCAGATAACATGATCCCAGGGGAGAGTGAAGATGGAGAGGGAAAGAAGCTCAAGAAACTTGACCCTGGGAGAGGGGCGTGATGGACAAAAGAAATGAATCCCTTCTTTATCAAAAGTAGGAACAGAAATCTAGGAAGGAAAAATACAGAAGGGATGTCAGGGTAGACGCAACAAGAAGTTCCAGCCCTAGCCCTGGGACCTAAATGAAAAGTCAAAGCATATAAAGTGCATCTTAATTATCAACGATGACCGTTATTAATTAAGACCTAGAATTATCCCTGATCTGGAGTTTGCTGATGCTGTCTTTACTAAAGCATTCAGAGCTCAAAATTATCAGAAAGGAAAATTCCACTTTATTGAATCTTTTTTTTTTTTTTATTCTTCTACCCAAAGCCCCCCAGGATGTAGTTGTAGATTCTAATTGTAGGTCCCTCTGGTTGTGCTGTGTGGGACGCCGCCTCAGCATAGCCTGATGAGCGCTGCCATGTCCGCACGCAGGATCTGAACCAGCAAAACTCTGGACCACCAAAGCGGAGCGTGTGAACTTAACCGCTAGGCCACAGGGCTGGCCCCTATTGAAACTTTACTTTAAAAAAAAAAAAACAATAAATCACAACTGATTGTGTGAAACTCCCAACAGCAAATGCTACATTATTCACCTGGTCTTCCAGTTTTCGTGGCTATGTTCTTCCAAAGGGTTAGGATGGTCTCATAATAACTCACATTTGAAACCCCTGGTTTAGCACAGTGGTCTCATCAAAAGTCCTCTTGCTCCCTGTGCTTAAACCAGACCTTTATAGACATCTACGGATGCTGGATGATAGTGTCATAAGCTAAAAACACAAAACAGAGTGGCACAACAAGAGGCCAGGCTAAACCTTTGACAGGACACCGCTATTCAAAACTGGAGTACTCTGAGAACAAATTTTCAAGAAGGTTTTCCTCATTATTTCCCCAGATCACTCCTGTCCAGACTATCTCAGATGAGACAGTTTTGTTGTAACATCAAAATCACTTTTCTGTCTGAACCTATAAATAGTGCCACCACTGTAAATGGTTGTCCAGATGGTGCCCTGCACAAGGATGCTTGGTCAATGAGACAAGCACAAGCTGAAATCCAGCTATGCTACACTAGCCAAGCTGTGTTCCTTGGGCTAGGGCTGCGTGGGGTAGGGAAAGGTGGAGGCACTTATTTCTAATTTGCCAAAAGACACATGGACACCATATGGGTAGACTTCTGTCTACATAACCCACCCAGATTCATCTTTTGAGTCATCAAGAGTTCATGTTAAGACTGAAATTTGTGAGGTTAACCAGATTTTTATTATATTTCAGTTTTACTCTAACTGTAGTTGGATGGACCAGTTAGTTTTATGGATAGGGCATCCTTATTTTACTCAATCTTTCCATTAATGAAGTCTTTTTATATTTAACCACTTCACACTACCCACAGGCCCCTAATCTACCTTATAAGGGGAAGGAAGGTGGAAATGACATTTATAAAGACGTGACAAAATATACACCCATAATAATCTATATTAAAATATAAATTTTTCCACAAGACAGATCTAATACGACCCAAAAAACCTACACCGACATACTTCTGGATTCCCAGAACCATTAAGAAACAACCTCAAATTAGTGAAAAATAGTTCTTTTGTTCCTAACATCATGAATAGTCTTTAGGCCTTAAGCCAGTAAATCTAATTTTGAGAAGCTGAGAGCTATAAGGAGAAAATAATAACAACAACAACGCAGAACACAGTACTAGTAACTTCTTAACAACCAATCAAAATTTTTACATCAGTCCTCTGAAGCATCAGGACATGTTTTTGAAGAACAAAAATAAAGTAAGTCAGAGGCCAGCCCCATGGTGTAGTGGTTAAGTCCGGTGCGCTCTGCTTCGGCGGCCCAGATTTGCATCCCAGGCATGGACCCACACCATTTGTCAAGCCATGCTGTGGTGGTGAACCACATATAAAGTAGAGGAAGGTTGGCAACAGATGCTAGCTCAGAATCTTCCTCACCAAAAAAAAAATTAAAATTAAAAAAATAAAGTCACGTGGTTTGCAACTTATGCAATTTATGTTTAATATATTAAGTGCATATTACAAACATTCCATGGACTCTCATCTACACAAAAAATAAAATATAAATTATGGACAGTGGTTACAATCACTGGAAGGACTACAATTGTTTATTTTCTTCTTTTTGCTTTTCTAGATAGTCTACATTTTTCTAAAGTTAGCACATATTTATTTTAAAATCAGGTAAAAAATTAGATTCCTTCTTGAGGCTGAAACATATTCTCGTAGAACACCATTATTATGTCACGGTCCTGGGATAGAAATCTCTTTTCTAGGCAACAAAAGCCATGGTTTAAACCAAAGCATAATAAGAACCTATAGAAAAAAGAGATCATTTCAGCAAACAAAACAATTATTTGCTGACTGCTTAACTATGCACCATGTTTTATTTAATAACTTCAAGTGGGAAGAAGAGGATATTATGCTTATTGTAGATTTACACCAACACAAAGCCCAAGGCAAATTAGCAACAGATCCAAGAAGTGAATTTGTGCCTTCGGATTTCAAATCCAACATTCTATCACACCATGGCTGTGTCCCTTGTGGTAATGAAGGTTATTATATTAAACCAACTACCATTTATCTTCACTCCTCAAAAATGAAACACAAATATCTATTTCAAGAGTTTCAGACATTTATTTTTTAAACTGCAACCTTCAGATGATCTCTGTCAAGTTTTCTTATAACTTATGGAACAAGAAAAATCAGAAAATAAAATGTTAATCATAGTTGCCCTTCTCCTCCCCCACCCCCGACCCAAAAAATTGTTTATACTTAATATTATAGAGTATGAGCCCAAAAAATATCCAATGGGGACAATCAAAATAGACAGCTGCTCTCTTTTATCATCCTGGAAGTAAGAGAACAGACTCAGATATATTAGATAAACTTTGTATGCAGCCATGAAACAAGCGCATAATGAACTACCTGAGCCAAGAAGGGAGAGAGAAATTGAACCAAGTTTTCAAGTGGAACATTTTTGTATTTAAAAAGAGAAAGTAGAGCTCATTTTTTAATTTGCAATTCTCCAAGATTCCCTTCTTTGAATTTTTTTCCTTTTCTACTCATTTCTTATTGTCTTTGTTTTCTGTGCATTGGGGGTAGGAGCTAGGGGCAGGGGTACATGATGGTTCTCTTTCAGCTTTCCCAGCATTTTCTCTCAAGACAAACTTAGGGTTCCTATGTATAGTCAGCAACACTGCCACTCCTGTGAGGTCTGCCGAAGGGAACGTGGCACACCACCCAATACCGACAGCCCAAACACTGGCCAAACTTTGCCTATACACACTCTAGGAACATCTACCTGTTTCATTTCCTTTTCATTTCTCCTTTGCTCAATTTATGCAGTAACAGTATTTAAGCTTTGGACTGAGGGAAAAGTGTGCCCTATTCTTTCCCTCCTTACTGAGAAGGTAACTAGGCAATGGGAAGGAAGGAGCAAAGGAAGAAGGATTGTTTTCTATCACAGATATTTTTGGGTGCATATTTTCTAAAGTCTGTAACTGTCCTGCAATCAACGTATGTGACTTGCAGAAGACATTAAACCATAAAACGACTAAATATGCTGAGCGATATGAATAACTTTCTACTATGGTGACCATGCTTTCCCTAAAAATTTATGAGATCGCCGTTACACTTGGAATTGAGGCTCACAACTTTGACGTCCTATTTATCATTTATTTGTGTGTTCCACTTTCATGATTTAATTTTCCAGGCTTAGGGGAAGGAGGAACCAAAGATACAGAAAGGAAAAATATCAAATATGACAAAAAATTAACCTCAAGTCTGAGAAACCACCAAATAAACGAGGCAGGCTGCTTGATCCTACATTTAGTTAAATAACTCACCTTTTATCAGTGCCAGTGAGAAACAGCAGCATCCTTTTATCTTTTGAGACAGGCGATTACAGGATGATATGTGTCAGAAACTAACAAAAAGGCACACTTGTCCCAAAACAAATATCCAAAAATGCAATGAAGCCGTCCAGTAACGGCCACTAAAATAATCTGCTATGTATTCTTTTCTTTGAGTCATTTTAAAAATAAGCAGCCAGCTATCCATCTCTGGGCACTACTGAGATGAGTTTGCCACAAAAGCCACTTATATTTTTAGAAGCCAAAGTCTTGACAAATCAGTTCCTAAGAACATAATTTGTTACCCACTGAAGAAGCCTGAAAACACAGACCTTGGTTAAAGAGGCTTCCGTATCTTTTTGTAACCTTTCCAAATGTAAGTATGTGGGAAGAGCAACCCATAAATTTAAGTTGAAACTGAAACACTTAGAATATTTCCAATTTAAAATACATTAAAATGTGGTCTTTGAAAGGAAATGAAAACGGCTTTTCAACATATGAAAAGATGCTCATCATCACTCATAAGAGAAACGTGAATTAAAAATGAGATATTTTTCACTCAGATGGGGAGAAAAGTTTAATAAATCATCACGCAGAGAAACAGGCACTCACACCTTGTTGAGGCAAGCAGAGAGTAGTATAACGTCTTCACGGGCCATTTGTAAACGTCTATCAAAATTTAAATTCCACTTTGCCTTGGAGCCACGATTTTACTCCTAGGAATTTATCCCACAAATATACTCACCCATGTACACAAAGAACTACGTAAAAGGTTATTCACTACAGCATTGTTGGTGGCCCTGAAGACTCACTGTACGTCACTTTGTACTGTGTATCTACCTACTCAAAAGAAAATTAAAATTTGAGAGGAAGAGAATGTGATTGGTATTGCTTAGAAATTAGAGGTGTTCTGAACTCTCTTACAAAACGAAATACTAAGCCATCCTACACAAGATTCATTCCAGAACCCTGCAATAAAATACTATGTTCAGATGGCTCACCACACCTTCATTAATGCAATTCCTTATCCTAAGATCCCTTTGGCCGTTTCATAACCAAAACCCCTGTTTGGGGGTCCACAGTGGACCTAAATTCCACTTCACAATAAGCAGTGTTTCAGAAAGATTCCAATTTATTCCTTGCAAAACATATCATATATAAATGTAACTGTCACTCTGAGAAACAGGACTGCATTATGCTGCAGGCTTAACACAGACTGAAAGCATGTTCCCCATGTCTTCTCCAGCAAACCTTGCCAAATGGGCGTCTGAAATGTCCTATTGAAACAGGTGGTGTCTGAACAGAATTGGATTTCTGCCTATAGAAACCCTAGTTCTAACAACTGCTGTGGTTAGTTTTAATTTTCAGTCCTCAAAATTAACTGCTTGCCAGTGATTCAGAAATAGACTGAACAACATGTTTAGACTTTGCCTTGTTTAATTGAGGAAAGAAAGAAAGGAAGAAAAAAACCTACCAACACTCTACCACCATCCCATAAAGAACACAGAACCAAACAGACCACTTGATTTGCAGGCCAAAAGTAAGGGAGCAGCTGTAATATAAACTCAGTTCTCCAAAGACACTGGCCCCCTTTAGTGCTTTCTTCATAGACCTACAAGGATGCAAATATCTTGCTGAATAGACCAATTAGGAAATCTTCTAAGGGCTTTGAGAAGCATTTAATTGTTAGAAATTTAGAAGTAAGAACAATGGTAAGAACTGATCACTTTTCTAATGAAAACATACATCTTAAAAAATGATATTCTAAACAGACCTTTGTTTCACTTTATACAAACAAAATACAAACAGCCTCCCCAAATCCCCCCTGGTATGGAGTTGTATATCTTAGTTGCAGGTCCATTCTAGTTGTGGCATATGGGATGCCACCTCAACCTGGCCTGACGAGCGGTGCCATGTCTGCGCCCAGGATCCGAACCAGCGAAAGCCTGGGCTGCCGCAGTGGAGCGCGTGAACTTAACCACTCGGCCATTGGTCCAGCCCAAAGATGAGATTTTTACTTAAATCTGCCTGATTTCAAACCTTTTCTAACTGTATCACACACCCTCCCAACAGGAAACCCAGACAGAGAAATTAGTAGGATGATGAGTTTTAGTTCTATGACACATGATATCTTTTATTTTGCCAACACCCAAAAGAAAAACCCATCCTCTTTCAATCAAACGTAACGGATGTCAAACCCTTCTGCAGTTTTTCAGTATGACTGAATGCCAGCTACTAAGAAGTGATCAAGTAAATGGAGAGAAAATCATCTATTGTGATCATAAACCCTTTAAAAAAAAAATCCTGACATCCTGAAGGGCATACTTGAAAATCACTCAGAAAAGATTCATCAGTTCATTTTTTCAAAACAACTAGAAATATCTCAGTGGAATTGAGAGGTGCTTCTGAACGGGGTACATTTGGTCCTTCTGTTTAAAATTCAAGGACAGATAAATTATCTCAAGTCCTGCCCTTAAAAGTGTATTGCTCACTGTCCTCTACCCCTCCTACCAATGAAAGAAGAAAATAAGATCTCAAAATAAAGGCAATCTCCTCCCAGAGGCTCTCAGGTTGTTCACTTCCTGACCCCTACCTTCTGTCTTTGTCTTACTGAAGGCCTGCCAGAGGCTGGGTCCTAAACCAAATCTACAATGTCCCTAGCAAGATCCAAAGAGGTCTCTCATTTAGAGGAAATGACATTCCGGGTCTTGAAAGTAGAATCATTCTGCATTTCAATACTCCTAGAAAATAATGCTTAAATTCAAATGTGTCCTTCCCTCAAAAGTTTTTCTTTTTTCTTTTAAAGCAAGGATATCCTTAATATTTGGGAGCTATTCAACAGAAGAACCCAGGGTACATTTCTTCCAAGGGGGAAGAACCCCAAAATTTCTTTGAGATTATTTAGAAAAGAGCTGCAACATTAAAAAAAGAAATCTAGTGAAAAGAAGAGAACATTATTGACCAAAAAGTTGTCACATAGCTATAGGTTTATAGATTATGAAGGAGAAAAAAAATCTGCAATTTTTCAAGATTCTTCTGGCAAAAAGTTATTTGGAATCATTTTCTTCTAAGAGCTAAAAAGCATTTTTCTAAGATGCTGCCAGCTCTAAAAACAACCTTTCTGATCTCTTGAAAAGCCAAGTTCAACTTTTAATAGTGCTATGTACTTTTGGTTTAAAAGGAAAAAGTGAAAGAGAAGGAATCATAGCCAAAACAGTGAGTTTACTCCACACATTCCTCAAGCTGTGCAGAATGATTTCACACGGCACATATGAAGGAGGGATTGATTTTTTCCTTGAAAGGCAGAACATACACATCTATGTTGCACATGTAATATTTAGGTATAAGGAATACAGCATCTGCTCTCTCTCCCCAAAACCCAGTCAAAAAAAAAAGGTTTAGGTGAAGATACACAGTCATGAACACAAGATTTCTAACAGACCCCAAAACAAAGGCAACAAATCAAAAATAAACAAGTGGAACTACATCAACCTAAAAAGCTTCTGCGTAGCAAAGGAAACTAGCAACAAAATGGAAAGGCAACCTATAAAATGGGAGAAAATGTTTGTAAATCATATATTTGATAAGGGGTTAATATCTAAAATATACAAAGAATTCATACAACTCAATAGCAAAAGAAGCCTAACAACACGATTAAACAGGGGCAGAGGATCTGAATCGAGATTTTTCAGAGAAGACATATAAATGGCCAACAGGTACATGAAAAGATGCTCAACATCTCTAATCACCAGGGAAATGCAAATCAAAATCACAACGGGCTATCAGCTCACACCTGTTAGAATGGCTAGTATCAAAAGGACAAGAGATGATAAGTGTTGGTGAGGATGTGAAGAAAAGGGAACCCCTGTGCACTGTTGGTAGGATTGTACATTGGTGCAGCAACTATGGAAGTTCCTCAAAAAATTAAAAATAGAACTACCATATGATCCAGTAATCCCACTTCTGGGTATATATCCAAAGGAAATGAAAATAGAATATCAAAGAGATATCCATACTCCCATGTTTATTGCAGCAGTGTTCATAAGAGCCAAGATATGGAAACAATCTAAGTGTCCATCAAGAGATGAATGGATAAAGATGTGAGATATATACATATAATGGAATATTTTTCAGCCATGAGAAAGAAGGACATCCTGCTATTTGCAACAACATGGATGGAACTTCAGGGAATTTTACTAAGTGAAATGAATCAGACAGAGAAAGACAAATACTGTATAGTATCACTTATATGTGGAATCTAAAAAAGCTGAATTCATATAAACAGAGACTAGAAAGTTAGTTACCAGGGGCTGGGGGAGGAAAGGGGAGATGTTGGCCAAAAGATACAAACTTGCAGTTAAAAGATGATATTAATACAACATGTTGCTTATAGTTAATAATACTGAATTATATACTTGAAAGTTGCTAAGAAAAGAAAGAAAGAAAGAAAATAAATCATAAATGTTCTCACCACATAAAAAAATGGTTATTACGTGACAGGATGCAGGTGTTAGCTAGAGCTACGGTGGTAATTATTTTGCAATTCAGAAGTGTATCAAATCAACACATTGTACACCTTAAACTTATTTAGTGTTATATATCAATTATATCTCAATAAAGCTGAAAAGAAAGATTTCTAATAAATCAAAATAGCTTATAAATTAGTAACACCATAATATGCTACATTAATACTAAGACCATGATAAATGTTTTAATGTCAGGTAAAAATAACACAAGGTAACCAAAAATCTAGGTAAGACAAAAAATGTTTACTAGTCTATAGACACTCACATTTCCATAAAAGACTACTTCAATATTCTGATGTGAAATGGACAGAATCTATGTGATTACTACTTTTTCAAATGAATTTTTAAATTTTAATTTTATAAAAAATTCACTGGAATCAGTCCCTTCAAGAATTAATGTCAAATAATTGGTGTGCTTAAATATTTCACATTTCAATTTATCATTTTAGAGTTGTCACAATCTAAATTTAACCGGAAAAAAACCTACAGGCTTCAAACAGCACTTAAAGAAACACAAAGGAAGAAAGTTAGAAGTCAAGGAGGATAATTCTGAGATAAAGGCTGAGTGGAGGAAAAGAGAGAAATCTACCAGAGACCTTATCAGGATGCAGTGGGGCACTCTGTTGCATTATCACTGACCTGTAACCCCTTCTCCAGCTCACAAGCAACCCTCGAGTACTCTGGGATTAAGTGGTTGTTTTAAAAAGTTCTTGTGTCATATTTACTTTTTCCTACGACCCTTATCAGAAGCCTGATGTACTCAAGTTCCATAATTCACATGCTCCAATTACCTACCTAACTACATACCCAAGAGGAATAACCAGAAGTGTAAAACACCACCCTCATAAAAAGAAAAATAATGAGAATTAGGATTTAAAATGGACCAGTTCATTTTTAAGGGCATAGCCATAGGTAAATAGTATCAACACTGTGCTTTTGATAACTATAAAATTAATAAAACGGGGTTATTTTCTAAATCATTTCCTTAATAAATATAGAATAAATCCTTAACTTTGTAATGAGTTGTATTACCAAAGCCCATTTCTTCAGGATGATGCATTTCTCCATAAAATACTGTAAGTGGTGGTTCATTTCCAAAGCTAGCCCACCAATATCTATTTAACCCACAATCTACTGACATATAGGATGGTGCAGAATGAAATGTGTCAAAAGTACTTGCAATGCTTCAAATGCATATTAGTTGTTCAGCTGAAAGGATGGGAGCCTGGCAAAATAGGACTGCAAAAAATGGACTCAGGGGTTCCACATAACCCAAAACGTTCACACAATTACATATATCAGTGATTTTCTTATGAAAGGGTCCATAGCTTTCTTCAGGTTCTCTAAGTGGTTGTCCACAACCCGTAAAGGGAAAAATTTTCTGTGCTATAAAAAACCCATCTCTTTTCCGACAAAGCCCTCAGGTTAAGTTTATCAGTGAATTAAAGCATCTTGAGAAGTTATGATCTACACATGCTTATGTAGAATGATAAGTTCCTGGATGCAAAACTATCAAAAACCTTCCAGAAAAACTAGGTGAAGGAAATTCTAGAATAAAGAACACATTTTGACATTTTAAGGGGTCTGAACTGCCCAGATAAGATGACACAGGAAGTTCATCTGAAGTACAGACTGATGACCCCAATGGCACTCATGAAAAAGTAGATTTTGACCAGTCAATAGCGTTTGACTGGTACCTCTGACTTAGCTGCAAGCAAACATTCCCTATGTTTATGTACGCAAGAAACTACTTAAAAATCTTCCCCCTTCCTAGCCAAGTCACACCTTTGTTATCATTATCCTAAAAAGGAAAGTCCATCTTTTACCTACATACAATTCAAACCAATAAAAATGGGTATTTAAATGACCCAAACATGTACTATGAATAAGTACACATTTTCTATTAAGTTTGGACAATAACTCTTTTTTATATAATTTTTAATGTGACTTTCAGCTGTACCCAAAAGTTTCCATAAACTGATATAACAAAGTTCAGACATTATTCTTTTCTTAATTGAGGATAGTTTTACTTTCTTTGGCTCTTTGTTGAAATAAATTTGAGCTGCATAGACTATAAGGCTATTCTAATAACAACGTAATTTCAGACTCATGTCTACTTAGAATACTATTGTCTGCTTATCTCTTCATCTGAAACCATGAGTCCACAGCTAACTCATTAAAGGACTTCATCTCTTTTACCTCTCTCAAAACATTATTGTACTTCTTAACCTACTAGCCTCCAGTTTTTTCTGGGAAGGCTTTTCACAGGACAGTGCCACTTACCCCTCCTGCCTTCAGCAACTTTCTTCTAAACTCCTCTGTGGGGTTGTTGAAAGTTAGCTTCTCACAGCGGAGGTGATTCACTGGGGGATGGCCTTCAAGATGCAGGAATAAGTCATAATCAAAGCGGACTTTCTTAGGTTCTTCCTGGAGGTTAAAAAAAAATTAGGAAAGAAAAGGTAGAGTTAGGAAAAATAGAAATTCAGAAAGCACAGGTTTGCTTTTCATAAAACAAAAAAGACCCAGACATCTAACAGCTATAACGTCAAAAGCACAACAGAAAAAATTATCATGGAATTATCTACAAAGCAAAATGGAAATATCCGATAAATTAGTTTCTTGTGCTAGAGAAAAACTAAAAGAATAAACTCATCATCTTCCCTGCAACCTCTCAAGGGTTATGACACCACCAACACAGTCGCCTTCAAAGCCTAAGAGAGTCCTGAAGCCACTGCTTCCCTCTCCCACTCTACCCCACTATGCCTATCATCAAGAGCTGAGGAACAAGCCCTCTAACCCATACAGTCATGGTCTTACCCCTTCCCCAAACTACTATAAACTCCCTTCTCTAGCAGATCTTTCTACTTCAAGATCAATTATCCTCAATTCCTCCTTCATTCCTGCCTCAAATAATCTCCATGAAACAAAAATCTAGCCTTTTTCACTGCTTGATTAAAATTTCAACTGCTTCCAATTGCCCTTAGGTTAAAAATCTAAGCTCACTTGAATGCCATATAAGGGCTTTCATAATCTGGCCCTTGGCTTCACATCCCAACATACCTCTTCTCTCTAGCTGGCAGTCTGGCAACACATTGGTGTCGGTTGTGCCGGTATCTGCCTCATTCCAGGCTAAGCTTTACATTACCACCTTCACTGCCGACCCCCATCCCTCCACCTTCTGCTTTACCTAGATAACTCCTACTCATCCTTCTCCATGCAGGTTTCACTTTGGGGAAGCTCTGCTTGAACTCCATTCCA
Source organism: Equus przewalskii (assembly GCF_037783145.1). Classification (NCBI taxonomy): domain Eukaryota; kingdom Metazoa; phylum Chordata; class Mammalia; order Perissodactyla; family Equidae; genus Equus; species Equus przewalskii. The sequence continues at coordinate 37,830,592 of NC_091852.1, forward strand.
GCTCCCCATTGCCTCTCCTCTCCTCTGTGTGCATCCCTTTCTTATCCATAACACATTTTAGAATAATTGTCTTATTATCTCCCTTTACCCTGCTAGATCATATCTTCTTGAAAGTAGGAACAATGGTTGAATCATCATTCTTCCCTCAACAATTAGTTTGGTGCCTGCACACAGCAGAAAGGCAATAAATAACTGTGAAATGAATAAAAGAATGGCATTTTCCTGAACTAAGAGAACAAAATAGCATCATATCCAAGAGAACACAATAATTAGAATTTCATGATACCCAAGTTCTACTCTCAAGCCATTACTGTAGTTGGCTAAACATTTAAACCTCTCTACAGACTGATTCTTAAGCATCTAATGTCAAATGGAGACTGAGGATAATAACAATTACATGTACTTCAACATTCATCTCATTTAATTCTCACAGCTCTCCTTTGGGTCAGCTAGGAAATGAAGGCATTTAGAATTTGTTAAATTACTTTATATAAAAAACTCCTTGTGTATTACAGATATTAACCATCTCTGTGAAATACTACAATTTTTTTCCTTTGTCACTAACTTTGCTATTTTGTCTGTTTTTTAATTAACAGCTGTTATTTTTTTTTAATAATAGCTTTATTGACAAATAATTCACAGACCATAAAATTCACTCTTTTAAAGTAAACAATTTAGTGGTTTTTATATATTCACAGTTATGAAACCGTCACCACCATCTAATTTCAGAACATCTTCATCAGTCCAGAAAAAAACCTCAAACCCATTAGTAGTCATTCCTAATCCTCCTGGACCCCACAACCCCTGGTACCACTACTCTATTTCTGATTCTATGGAGTTGCCTATTCTGAGCATTTCATATAAATACATGAATATACATAAAATACACACACAATATATGGTCTTTTGTGACTGGCTTTTTTCACTCGGCATGATGTTTTTCAGTGTTCATCCATGTTGTAATATGTGTCAGTACTGACTTGCTTTTCATGGCTGAATAATATTCCTTTGTATGGGTATACCACTTTTTGTTTATCCATTTATGGTGAATAGACATGTGGGTTGTTTCCACTTTTTGGACTACTGTGAATAATGCTGGTATGAACATTCATGTACAAGTTTTTATGTGGACATACATTTTCATTTCTCTTGGGTATATACCTGGGAGTGGAATTTCTCGGTCATATGGTAACTGTATTTAACATTTTTAGGAACTGCCTTACTGTTTCCAGAATGGCTGCACCATTTTAAAATCCCACCAGCAATGCATGAGGTGTTTATGGTGTCTTAATACATACAATTTTTAAATTTTACATAGTCAAGTAAAGCAATGTTTTTCTTTAAAAAAAAAGAATTTGTTATATTACTAACATGTGATGAAACAGTGATTTGAACCAAGTTTTTGACTCAAAAGTCTTAGCACTTGAAACTGTCAGAATGTAGGCACTATCTACCACAAATTCATGGTTTCCACCCCCTTATCCAAATTTCCCAAATCACAGTCTCCACTCATTTGTTCTCTTCTCTCTCACATCTTTACTTCTATCAATCTGACATGATACTTGCTCCTTCCCTCTTTTATCAGGATGCCCTTCTCTCCTGGTTTTCCTCATACTTGATGGCATTCCTTCTGTCTTCTTCACAGTTTTCTCTTTTTTCTTCAGTGATCCTTAAGTGTCCTTTATCTTTTTGCAAAGTTCCCCAGGGAGATGACACCCATTGACAGGGAGTCAGTTCCACCTACATGACAGTGACTCCCCTATCTCCAGCCCAGCTCTCACTTGACTGCCACGGGAATGTGTTCCACAGTCTACCCACCTCTCCACTAGGTCGACCTGCAGCAACATCAAATTCCTGCATTATCTTAAACTGAAGTTGTCTTTATCTTTCCTTTCTCCTATACTCTATATCTTGGCAAAGAGAAATCCAAATTGCTTGCCAAGATTAAAATACACAAAAAATCATCCCCAACTCTTCCTTTTCCCTCACTCATCACCATCAAATTGTCTGCAAGTTCTACTTTACATTCTTCCTTAAGAACACTCAAATCTGTCCCCTCTGCTGTAGTCAACATAAGCATTGCCTATCTTAGACTGCCATCCTCCTCACCTAGCGGCCTCCCTGTTTTTGACCATATCCCACAATGACAAGAGAGTGATCTTTCTAATCCAGAAATCAGATCACATCTTTTCATTGATATAAAAGACTTATCATTTTCTACAGGATGAAAGCTCATTTGTTTGGAATAATCATCAAAGTCTTTTAATACCTTTCCTGCATTTCCTTGCTTCTCTTACTACACCCCGTCCTTCCACAATTCTGACGTACTTGCAGTTCCCCAGGACTTCACATTATCTCATTCATTTTGCCTTTCACATATAGTGCTCCCCATGCCCAAAATGTCTTTCCTCCCAACATACTTCCCTCCCATGCCTGTTTAATGCAAACTCATTATTCAAAACCCAGCTAAAGCATGAAATTCTCTGGAAATCTCCTAATCCACTCTGAATTAGACATCCCTCTTATAGCATCCCTTTATTAATGTAATTATCACATTGAACTATGATCATTTTTTACTTACCTTCCTTTCCTCTAAACTGTAAAACAGTCAATATGACGTTATAATTAACTAAAAACACAAGAAGGGCTGTTTCCTGCCTTATACAGGCACACCTGGGAGATGCTACAGGTTCAGTTCCAGACCAAAGCAACAAAGTGAATATCGCAATAAAGCAAGTCACATAAATTTTTTTAGTTTCCCAGTGCATAGAAAGTTATGTTTACACTATACTGTAGTCTATTAAGGGCGCAATAGCATTAAGTCTAAAAAATGTACGTACTTCAATTAAAAATACTTTATTGCTAAAAAAAATTGCTATCTTCTGAACCTTCAGTAAGTCGTAATCTTTTTGCTGGTGGAGGGTCTTGCCTTAATGTTGATGGCTGCTGACTGATCAGCGTGGTAGTTGCTGAAGGGTGGGGTGGCAATTTCTTAAAATAAGACAATGAAGTCTGCTGCATCGATTGACTCTTCCTTTCACAAACAATTTCTCTGTAGTATGTGATGCTGTTTGATAACATTTTACCCACAGCAGAACCTCTTTCAAAATCGAAGTCACTCCTCTCGAACCCTGCCGCTAGCGGCTTTATCAACTAAGTTTATGTAATACTCTAAATCCTGTGTTGTCATTTCTTTGAGCTTCACAGCATCTTCATCAGGAGTAGATTCCATCTCAAGAAACCATTCTCTTTGCTCATCCATAGGAAGCAACTCCTCATCTGTTAAAGCTTTATCGTGAGATTGCCGCAACTCAGTCACATCTTCAGGCTCCACTTTTAATTCTAGTTCTCTTGCTTGTTCCACCACCTTTGCAGTTACTTCCTCCCCTGAAATCTTTAACTCCTCAAAGTCATCCATGAGGGTTGGAATCAACTTCTTCCAAACTCCTATTAATGTAGATAATTTTGAACTCTTCCCGTGAATCATGGAAAATCTTAATGGTATTTAGAATGGTTTTCAATTTTTTGAAAACTTCTAGGTTTTCAGTTGACTTCGCCCAGATCCATCAGAGGAATGGCCAACTATGGCAGCTTAAGCCTTACAAAACGTATTTCTTAAGTAATAAGACTTGAAAGTCAAAATTACTCCTTGATCCATGGGCATGAAAACAACATTAATCTTGTTGTACATCTCCCTCAGAGCTCTTGAGTGACCAGGTACGTTGTCAACGAGCAGCAATATTTTGACAGGAATCTTTTTTTCCTGAGCAGTATGTCTCAACAGTGGGCTTAAAATATTTAGCAAACCACGTTGCAAAGAGATGTGCCTTCATCCAGGCTTTGGTGTTCCATTTATAGAGCACAGGCAGAGTGGATTTAGCATAATTCTCAAGGGCCCTGGGATTTTTGGAATGGTGAATGAGCATTGGCTTCAACTTAAAGTCACCAGTTGCATTAGCCCCTAACAAGAGAGTTGGCCTGTCCTTTGAAGATTTGAAGTCGGGTAGTGACTTCTCGCTTCTAGCTATGAAAGTCCTTCTTCCAATATAAAATTGTTTCATCTACATTGAAACTCTGTTGTTTAGTGCAGTCACCTTCATCAATTATCTTAGCTAGATCTTCTGGATAATTTGCTGCAACTTCCACATCAACACTTGCTGCTTCACCTTGCACTTTTATGTTATGGAGATGGCTTCTGTCCTTAAAACTCATGAACCAGCCTCTGTTGGCTCAAACTTTTCTTCTGCAGCTTCCTCAGCTCTCTCAGCCTTCATAGAATTGAAGAGAGTTAGGGCGTGGCTCTGGAGCAGGCTTTGGCTTAAGGGAATATTGTGGGTGGTTTGATCTTCTATCTAGACCACTAAAACTTACCCATATCAGTAATAAGACTGTTTCATTTTCTTATCACTTGTGTGTTCACTGGAGTAGCACTTTTAATGTCCTTCAAGAAGTTTTCCTTTGCATTCACAACTTGGCTAACTGTTTGGTGCAAGAGGCCTATCTTTTGGCCTATCTTGGCTTTCAACATGCCTTCCTCACTAAGCTTAACCATTTCTAGCTTTTCTCTCTTTAAAGTGAGAGACATGCAATTCTTCCTTTCACTTGAAGACTCAGAGGCCAGTGTAGGGTTATTAAGTGGCCTAATTTCACTATTGTTGTGTCTCAGAGACCAGGGAGGCCAGAAGAGATGGAAAGAAGAGAGAAATAGCCAGAGAGGGAGAAACAGCCAGTCAGTGGAACAGTCAGAACATATACAACATTTATCGATTAAGTTTGCTATCTTATATGAACATGGTTCTTGAGCCCCAAAACAATTACAATGGTAACATCAAAGATCACTGATCACAGACCACCATGACAAATATAATAATAAAGTTTGAAATACTGCGCAAGTTACCAAAAGGTGACACAGACACATGAAGTGAGAAATACTGTTGAAGAAATGGTACCAACAGACTTGCTTAACATAGGGTTGCCATAAACCTTCAATTTGTAAAAAATGCAATATCTGCAAAGCAGAATAAAACTGAGGTATGCTTGTAATTGGGAGTGTAAATTGGTAAAGCCTTTTAGGAAGACATTTTGGCAGTTATCTATCAACATAATTAATGCAAATGATGCCCTGACCCAGTAATTCTGCTTGCAAGAATCTCTTCCATAGAAATATTCAAATATGTGTACAAAGACATATATATATATATATATATATTATAAAATGTTTACGGTAGCGTTGTTTAAAATAGCAAAAAAATAGGAATGATCTGCATGTGAGTATAACATTACCATGGAATACCATTCAGATGTTTAAAAATACTGACTTGGAAAGCTATATTGCTAAATGAATTAAAGGCAAGTCACAGAAAAATATTAAAGATTGATATATTATGCCCCCCCCAATCTCTACATTGACACACAGTTTATCTATGCAAATGCATGGGGGAAAATTTAGAAAGGCTATATACTAAATAGTTAAGAATGGTTAAACGGAGTCAAGGGAATAAAACTCCTTAGTTTTATTCCATACACTTTTACTAAGAGTCTACTCCCGCATACTTTTAAAAAGAGAGTAACATATTGGTGAATATAGGGGCTGGCCCCGTGGCCGAGTGGTTGAGTTCGCGCGCTCCGCTGCGGGCGGCCCAGTGTTTCGTCGGTTCGGGTCCTGGGCGCAGACATGGCACTGCTCATCAGACCACGCTGAGGCAGCGTCCCACATGCCACAACTAGAGGAACCCACAACGAAGAGTGCACGACTATGTACCGGGGGGCTTTGGGGAGAAAAAGGAAAAAATAAAATCTTTAAAAAAAAAAAAAAAGAGAGTAACATATTGGTGAATATGACTAATTACTGGCAGAAAAAGAATGCAGTAGTAACAGCATCACTTTATAGTCCACAGAGTTTAAAACAAAAAAAATCACTTTTCAATAAAACTAAGGGTAAGGACCACAAAAAATGACTATCTTTCTATGAATTCTGAATGTAATTTTCTTTTAAAGATTTTTTTTTTGCGTAAGGACCCATAAACTTGTATTCTAGCCAACTGAATATCTTTCTTAGAGGACAGATTATCAACATTTTGTCAATCTATGCTCCTCAGAAACAATTCTTCTCAAGGGTCCAACAAGAAAGTATGGTATTTATTCTACATGTAAAGCTAATACACTTCCTGGCGGTGGAAATCTATTTTTGGCAACATCAAATTACCCCTCTCATTCTGCTTCAGTCCTTGAGTTTTACTCATGTACTTTCTCTGAGGACAGAATGAAAGAGAGGGGCACGGGATTCTTTCACAGCTAACGCACTACAGGCGATTATGTTTCAGTGTGCCTATTGGTTTAGAGTTTTTGAAACACACGATTCTCATAGATACAGAATAAACATACATGAACTCAAAAGAAGCACTGACACTCCACCACTCCTCTTGACACGGACCTGTCAAATAAATGAGCAAAACTGAAGACAAGCTTCTTGGAAGCAGGAAAAGCACAAGGATAGAGATGGAACCAAGGACAGGGTGAAATCCTTATATGTAGCAGAGGAACTCTTCCAAGATCACACGGAAGTCTTTGATGCTGTCTCTCATCTCCTATGAAAACTCTGAACGATACTTTTTCATAAACCATCATTGTAAAGGATGTTCATTCTTCAAGACAGAGTTTAAAAAACTCCAAAGATGAATAAAATGATAAATACTCAAAAGAAATGAAATGCACATTCTGGAGCAGCAGTCTAATCTATTAAATTTTTATCCATGGATCATTTCAGTAAAAAAGAAAGAAGAAATATATCCAGCTTGGAGATCCACATTGGAATATAGTAAAATTCTGGTTTCTAAGACACTCTAAGAAGATAAATTAAAAGACATGGCAAAGCAATAATTTTTTTAATTAAAAAATTAATAAAATATAGAAAAGTACTTAAAATACTACATCCATCTACTTTCCACTGAGATTAAACAGATCTTAACACTTGCACTGTGTTTACCTCTTTTTTTTTTAAAGATTTTATTTTTCCTTTTTCTCCCCAAAGCCCCCCAGTACATAGTTGTATATTTCAGCTGTGGGTCCTTCTAGTTGTCGCATGTGGAATGCCGCCTCAGCATGGCCTGATGAGCAGTGCCATGTCCGTGACCAGGATCTGAACCTGTGAAACCCTGGGCCACCAAAGTGGAGTGCAGGAACTTAACCACTCGGCCAGGGGGTGAGCCCCCTACCTTTTTTTTTTTAAAGAAATAAAATTTTATAAATATAAACTTCTCCAGCCCTCCTCCCTGAGTAACCAATACCCTTTAGTTCCTGTGCCAACATTTCAACTCATGCTCTTGTACTATATATGTGTCTTTCCGTAACATCATTTATTCCTGGCTTCAGCGGTTTATAAAAATATATACAAATGATATCATAACCATATACATATACTTCTGTGATTTTTAAGTCATCATTGTTTTTGGTCTTGAAACATCCATGTTGCTACCTTAACTGTTCAATAGCGTTCTATTTATTATTAACCCACCAGTCACTATCCACTTCTTTACATAGGCCCAGTTAGGTGTATCCTACTTTATCCTACTTTCTCAGTGGTGGCCTGGTAGTCTAGTGGTTAAGACACAGCACTCTCACCACTGTGGCCAGGGTTTGTTTCCCAGTCAGGGAACCACACCACCCATCTGTCAGTTGTCCTACTGTGGGGGCTGCATGTTGTAGTGGTAGTGAAAGCTATGCCACTGGTATTTAAAACACCAGCAGGGTCACCCGTGGTAGACAGGTTGCAGTGAAGCTTCCAGACTAAGACAGACTAGGAAGAAGGACCTAGCCACACACTTCCAAAAAAACTGGCCATGAAAACCCTGTGAATAGCAGCGGAACATGGTCTGAAATAGCACCAGAAGATGAGAGGATGGTGCAAAAAGACCAGGCAGGGTTCTGCTGTGCTCTACGCAGGGCCGCTAGGAGTCAGAATCAACTCAACGGCATTAACAACAAACTTTTTCATGTTATAAACACTGAAATATATATGTCTCATTGTCCACCTGTGAAAACAGCAATCATTAAGTATAAAATCTAAAGAAAACCTAAAATTAGAAAAGAGAAATAGGATAATCTGGATACTAAACAGAAAATCTACTTAACCGTGTTCAGCCCCGTGACTATTTTATCATGGCCCCAAAGGAATAACTGCTCTACATCTCAAAAGCCTCTTTCTTCCTTCATATTTTAAGAAACTAAAATTCCTCACAAAGTGAATAAATAACGTCTTTCAGTCATAAGAATGACTACCCAAAGTGCCAAGACTGAATTTGTGTATGTGTGTGAAACACACACACACACACACACACACACACACACACACACTGCTTGCTGCCTCTTCATCCTTCATTTTTTCTTTTTAAATCTGATGTATGGGGAGATTCTAGTCATTTCTGTAAGGAAGGAAATTGGGAAACTCAGAAAATTTCTCTATGCAACTGAGAACTTGTAAAAATGACCAGAAAAGGTAACGACAAAGAAGGAGAGAAGCTTCTCACAAGAGATCGTAACTGTCAATCCTCTAATTTCTTTTGGGACAAGACCTTTTTCTAGCTTGAAAGCCTAGACTCATCCTATGGGGCAGTCCAATGTCTAGATGAAATAAGCACTGGAAATGGGGAGTGTGACAAAGGGAAGAAAAGCATCTGTGATCTCCATTAATTCAACTTTTGTGATATTGAAAAGGGGGATGGGTAAGGATACAGGTTCTGACTTCCTTCCAATAAACACAACCACTTAAATTAAAAATTGATACATCAAAACTGGGCAAAGAGTCTGAATAGTCATTTGTCAAAAGAAAATAAACAGGTGGACAATAAGCACATGAAAATATTTTCAACATCACAAGTCATCGGGCAAATGCAAATCAAAACCAAGATGAGGGGCCGGCCCCATGGCTGAGTGGTTAAGTTCACGCGCTCCGCTTCGGCGGCCCAGGGTTTTGCTGGTTCAGATCCTGGGTGCGGACATGGCACCCTCATCAGGCCACGCTGAGGTGGCATCCCACATACCACAACTAGAAGGACCTACAACTATAATATACAACTATATACTGGGGGGACTTGGGGAGAAAAAACAGAAAGAAAAAAAAAAAGGAAGACTGGCAACAGTTGTTAGCTCAGGTGCCAATCTTTAAAAAAGAAAAAACCAAGATGAGATACCACCTCACACACACTATGATGACTGTAATAAAAAAAAAAAAGCAAAATGGAAAATAACAAGTGTTGGCCAGGATGTGGAGAAACTGGAACCTTCATACATGACTGGTGGGAATGTAAAATAGCACAGTCATTTTGGAAAACAATTTGGCAGTTCTTCAAAAAGTTAAACATAGTTATGAGCCAACAACTCCATCTAGGTATAGACTCAAGAGATCTGAAAACATATGTCTACACAAAAACTTGTATACGAACGTTCACAGCAGCATTATTCCCAGTAGCCAAAGGTGAAAACAAGACAAATGTCCGTCAACTTATGAATGAATAAACAAAATGTAGTGTATTTATACAATGGAATATAATTTAGCTATAGAAAAGAATAAGTATTGATACATCCTAGAACACGGATGAACCTTGAAAACATACTAAGTGAAAGAAGCCAGTCAGACACACAAGGCCACGTATCGTATATTCCATTTACATGAAACGGCCAGAATAGGAAATTATATAGAGAAAGGAAGGAGATTAAGGGTTGTGAGGAGTCAGGGGAGGAAGGAATAAGGAGTGATTGCTAATGGGTACAAGGTTTCTTTATAGAATGATGAAAATATCCTAGAATTAAATAGTGGTGATGGTTGCACAATATACTAAAACCCACTAGTTGTACACTTTTTAAAAGGGTGAATTTTATAGTATGTAAATTGTATCTCACATTGTAAGTATATGAATTATATCTTTTAATCAAATTTTAAAAATGAAGAATTAAATTTCTTTAATTTTAATTTTTAATTTAATTTTAAAAAATAAATGAATTAAATTTTTTTTAAAAGCAAGCTAAAAACTAGTTTCTTAAGGGAAATTTAGCTTGAAATGAGAAAAAAACAAATCAATACATCAATGTAAAAGCATATCACATGAGCAGACATTAATGCATTTCAACAAATTCTGATCTGATGAAAAACATGTGACCAATTCTGTGGTATTACTAGTGAGAAAGCTAATCATTATTCTAGCAAAAAGTTACTGTTTCTGAAGAAATAGAAGTTAAAAGAATAGCAAATCAAGAGAAACATCTAAGATCAAGCATCTGGTTTTAACACTTTCCAACTGTGTGTGGCCTTAGACAAGCCATTCGACATTTCCATGACTCAGTTTCCTTTCCTGTAAAATAGGAATACCAGTACTAACTTCTCAAAAGTTCTTATAACTCTACTAAATGAAATAACATATGTAAAGGGCCCAGCAGACTGCCAAGGACAAAGTAAGCACTCAAATATTTAACTCCACAGAAACAGGTTATGCCAAATATGCTCCCAAAATACAAATATTGAAAAAAACCAATTAATGGGGGTAGCAGGTTTGAAGGCAGGTGATGCAGCAGGAATATGGTGCATGAAACAAGTTCAGAGACAAAAAAGAAATATAGAAAATAAACTCTATCCCTTTCTTTTTTTTTTTTTTTTTAAAGATTTTATTATTTCCTTTTTCTCCCCAGCACCCCCCGGTACATAGTTGTATATTCTTCGTTGTGGATTCTCCTAGTTGTGGTATGTGGGACGCTGCCTCAGCGTGGTCTGATGAGCAGTGCCATGTCCGCGCCCAGGATTCGAACCAACGAAACACTGGGCCGCCTGCAGCGGAGCGCGCGAACTTAACCACTCGGCCACGGGGCCAGCCCCAAACTCTATCCCTTTCATCCACACATTCCTACTTTACAGGAGGGTTTGACTACAGCTTAATTAAAAGTGAATTCTCTCTTAAATGAAAAGAGATTTTTGCTGAATTGAAGGCTGGGTCTTCTACACACTGGAAAAAGCCAGTGGGACATTGTGCCAATGGAAGGACACTGAACATGAAAGAGTGTCTGCTCAGGGGTTCTTCAGGGGTTCTCCAACTTTGCTGTGCATCAGAATCACCTGGAAGGCTAGTCAATATGCAGATTCCTAGGCCCCACCCCCAGTGACTCTGATTCAGTAGATTTGGGATGGAGCCTGAGCAGCTCATGTCTAATCTGCTCTTGGGTGCTGCTGATGCTGCTGGTCCAAGGACCACACTTTATGGAGCACTGGCTTGGATAACAGAACATTCTATTCGTTCAGTTCCTTACAAAAGAAAAAGGTGAATTATCTCACTTTTTATTCCAAAGTAGCAATTATCATTACTTTGGAATAAAAGTAAGAAACAGTGTGATTAAAAATAACAGCTAGCACTTATTAAGTGCTTCCTTATATATGAGGCATTTTTCTAAATACTCTATACAGATTCATTTTCTCTAATTCTCCTGCCCACCGTATGAAGCAGATACTCTTCTCCTATCTCCATTTTATAAATAAGGAAAGTGAGCCCCAAAGGTTGAGCAATTTGTCCAATATTATGCAGTTTATGTGTTTTGCCACACATGGACTGCTGAAAACTTGTAAATCCAGTAAAATATATAATATCTAAAGTTGATATAACTGTATATACATGTTATATATGTGTGTATCAGCTAAAGATAAATGAGAGAATATTCTTTGCAAGTCTCAAAATTCTAGAAATACGAAAATGAGAAAACGAGCATTTCACTAAAAAGCCACAATTTCTCTTTTCTATTTTACAAACATATATTAATCTTCTTTGTCAAAGTGGTAATCACTCTTCCCTTAAAAGGAACATTTAATGAATTTCTTATAATATGACTTCATACAATTGAAATTATCTTTTTCTAGCTACTTCCTTCATAATTAAAGATAACAATAGCCAAATTTCTTAGAAGACAAATTTAGCTTTTATTTTAAAATCATCTAATGAGAGAAGTGCTTATGAATCAAAATTATTTTAAACATCATTTGGTTAATGGAGGATCTTGTACTGAAAGATTAATGGATAAAGATTACATACCTTGTTTTTAAAATAAACCTCAATTGGCAAAATGAAACCAGCATACCCAGATTCTTCTACTTTGTAAGGTGGATCTTTGCACACTGCAACATTAAAAAAAGAAAATAGGTGAGATGAGAATAAGAGACAAAAAGACATTCTTCTTTTTTTAAAAAAAAAGAAAATCCCATTCTGCCTTCTAGATCATCCTTAATTTTCACAGCTCCTTGCCAAGCCCCCTTCTGAGTCTCTGGTCTACTCTTTAGAGCTACTCCAAAATCTATAATTTTCCTAAGTAAAGCAAATATGTAAGTTATCTATTCAAATCTTGAAGGGGTTATTAGCTCATCACAGACAACCGTGATCATTAATGACTTGGCTTCAGTTGTTACACTCTGCCCTAAAGCTTTAGGGGAACGGAGCACAGCCCCTCATGACAAATGACTCTAAGTTCCCTAACAAAAGTACTATCCATGTCTAGTCTTTGATGTAAATCTCTCCACCCCTAAATTCCTTGCTTCTCTGAGATGCCTTGATTTCTGTGCCAAAAAGTAGCAGGACCATCCTTAGAAAATCCCAAACCCAGAGTCCCCCAACATTATGGGTGCCCATTAAGACTCACTCTCCCCCAGCTCCCCCAGAAAAAGAATGCTTATTGAAATATTGGTATACATACACTTAAAATCGATTCACATCATAAAAATACGTAAGAAACAATAAGCCCTTTGTGTTTCTTATGAAGGAAGACTACTAGGCAAGCTCTTGGGAAACGAGAGACACCCTAAGAAGAAAATATGATTTCCTCCTACTAAAATTTCCATTAAACCAAAATCAGTCACAAGTCACCTGAAATTATTTTAGTCTAGATTGCATTCGGTAGTATCACAAAGAAGGAAAAATGTACATGCTGAACACCAAGGTCACACAGCCTGGTGGCCCAGTCCTCTGCAGCAGGCTCCAGCATACCATTTCAGCCTTCCTCCTTTTGTCATCCACCAAACCTTCTGTGCTTGATTCAACTGCATCAACCACCCCCAAATATGCCCAGCACTTCCCCCCGTACCCTGTCCTTCTGGTATTCCTTCCATCACACCTTCATGCTAATCTTAGTGTCTTCTGCTAGTTCAAATCCCAGTTTCTTCCCAAGGCCTTTCCAGACCACGAAGTACTATCAACTCTTCTCCTTTGATCTTCCCAAAGCATTAACTGTCTGAAACACTCAGATGAAAAGAGTTCCTCATTACCATATACTCAGGAATCTCATCTGTAATTTCCTTTCATTCCTCAAGGATAGAAGCATTTACCTCAGGAACATACAGTGTCAAGACAAGGGCTCAGGCTACAACATCCAGCACACTTGGGTGCCAATCTGGGCTCCACCTCAGACAAGCCAGGCTACCTCTGGAAGGTTACTCCACTTCTCTGAACCTCGGGTTCCTCTTCTGGACGGTGTGAGGATCAAACAGGATGAGGTATGGGAGAGACACAGCACAGGTCCTGGCCCATATAAGGTCTCAATAAGTGACTGAGTGAGGCAGAAAAATCTAACCCGTAAAATATCCAGTCATCATGTAACCTTTCAGGATGAAAAAAGAAAAGAGGCAGCAAGTCAAGAGCCCTGCCTTTGGATTAGAAAACCCTGCTCCGTGACCCTGGAGTAAGGATTCTCTAGACAGCTTCCATTTCCTTCCCCTTTACAAGAGAGAACATCATCTACACATCTGTAAGCACGGCTGTCAAAAAAGCAAGGAAACTATATATGTGGGGAAATATAAGTGTGAGGCATTTTTATTACAGACGATGATGATATCCATGAAAATTGGTTAGATATTCCACGAGTACAAATATGGTTACAAAGAGGCATACCGAAGACAGGATTTTAACACCTGGCAGTCTCCTTTAGCCCACCTTAGAAAAATTACCCCAAACTGACATCAGAAGAAGAAAATCAGGAATGAGGACGCTCACCTAACCTTACAAGTTTCTCTAATAAAAAATGAAACAGCAAAAGGACTCAGAGTGGCTTCAGTCCCGCATCCACAAACCACCCGCTAAGCTGTCATGAATATTCAAATACCCTGAACACTGAGGGGTATGCCACTAAATACCTGAGCACCCCCAACCCCAGCCCAGCTGGAAGACCAGCTAGTATTACACCCATGACATTTGCAGGCTATAGAGCCCCTTTTCAGAACAGCAGCTTCAGTGTCCAGGTTGTTTGGGATTAATCATGCCAATGTCATTTGAAAGAAGTTTATTCTGTGAGATGTCGTACATGCCAGAGAAGTTATAGCTTTTCCTCTGTACACCCTTTTGTATAATTCATTTTCTCTATTCTGCATGCAAATTGCTCCTATTATAGGAAACAGCTGTTAGTGAGCACATCTTATAGTTGAAGGTCTTAGATTTTTTTTCCACCCTCCAAAGGAAATAACCTGTTATGGATCAATTCCATAGAAGTCTGGTTTTATAAAAAACTATTTGTCAACTCATACTTCAATTATTTTTAAATGCAATACTGTCATTAATAACCATGAATAATGTCTATAGAGCACCCTGAGTTCTTAATTAGAAGCAAACAAGAGGAATTTTTTCTACATAATAAACATCCCAGAAAATGAGCAGCAATGCAAATACAAATTTATAGTTCTAATCTGAAGAAAGTCAAATTAGGGGAAGTAGTTTGTTTATTTACTTGAGCATCTTATAACCAGAATCTTCAACATGAGTTTCTAATCTAGTTCTTAAAAAGAAACAGGAGTTAGAAACTAAAACATTTTAGCCAGTAGGCATAGTACATCAGACATAAAGCAATTATTTTTAAACTAGTAGAACCACATTTGGGACCACCTTCCGTCACTCAGCGACACTTCATTAAGAATCCCTTTTCTATGATCACTGACCACTGTGTCACCTTTATAAGATGTAAGCATCCTAAACTCTCCAACTCATTCTTCCTCTCAGTCATTCGAGAATCAGATAATCCTTAAGATCTAGGTAAGAAAAGGCCACGTTTCAGAAGTTATTGAAGGGATATTCATCTTTCAAAAGCCATCAAAGTTTTTTAGGTGACAATAAAATGGGAGGATTAATATTTATTCTTTAAACTATGCATATTAACTCAGTAGAAATCACTGGAAGCTCTTGTTCCTATTAAAATCCAGCCCACATGTTAGCTCTTTCAGAACGTCTCCCTTGTCCCTCTTCCAAGCTTCTCTTGTTGCTCTTATCAGGCTGGTGCACTTTATCAGGCTGGCGGATAACATCCATTTACCTCTCAGACTCCTATACTAGACTGAGCCCCTTGAGGTCAGCAACCCCATCATTATTCATATCTGTAACTCTGAGCACGAACATTGAGCCAAATAAGAGGTGCTCAATACATATTTGTTGAATTGAATTTTTTCAAGATTCATGCTACCGTTCACTAATTTACCACTGCTAAAGAAGCTGCTTTCTAGGAGTAGCGATGAGTTGACGTTAGCCAAACTCTTCTCCAAACTCCCTACAATCAACATAAACTTTTAAAAATTGGTATGGTGATAGAAAGTATGGCCACAGAGGAGTCGTCTCTCAAAAGCTGAGTACCCAACGTGCAACTGGTTCTAATTCTGACAGCACCAAATTTTAAGAAATTGAGTTAACCTATGGGTCACAAGATCTCTAAGGTCATTTTGAAACTAACATTATATAGCCATAAATAACATCTCCCATCTCCTCTCCTTCCACACGACTACCCACGTACTCCAAGGCTGTACCAAGGAGACATTTTCAAAACTCTCTCTGTCCAATTAATCACACGTATCATGAAAGTCCATCAGCACACAATACCCAAAATTCATGCCTTAGAGGAAGAGACCAAAGTTTTTTTAAATAATGAGTAAATGTGCTTTTGTTCCTAAAATAGCTTTTCAAAATAACAGGCACGATATAGAGCCATATACATAATATACAGTATGATGCTAACTATACACATTGACCATTAATCTACTTAATTTTTAAGTTGAGCAAAAGATGTACACAAGGAAGAAAAATATATGAAAAGGAAAAAAGGTCATGACTTGGTTAACCTGGAATAAGTCAAATCCTTGCTTATTACCTGAGATTTTAAATATTCTTCCTTTAGCAGAAAAAGATTTGAAAAAGAGCTATGCTTGCTACAGAGAAATAAATGCTCCTCAGATGAATAAATGAATTTGTGCTTACATAATAAATTACATATACATATACAATAAATAAATTTAATCAATTAATCAAAAGATCCCATTTTTTAGCACCAAAAAAAAAAAAAAGAAAGTCTTCCAGATCCATAAGACCCTCATTTAAGCTTTAAAGAATATCATTAGGAACCATTGTTTCCCTAATCCTTAGGAAAACAGCTGGAAGATTCCTCTCCAGAGCCCCTCTCCAGCCTGTTTGCTTAGACACTCTGATTTATGCCCATCTGAATACCCTCATTAAGGACATAGCCCAGTTGCCCATTGATAATTACTGGTTTTACTTTATTTACTGTGCAGAGCCCTTCAGGAAGGAAGCACATCAAACTCTCTCTAGATGGAGATTGGTTATTACCACTGCTTTGGGCCAAATGTCCCTTCCAACTTGAGCATCTTGGACCCCTCCCCTTCCTGCTTTAGTTGCACCACGTCAGAGCCCCCAAGAGTAGTGAGACAGGGTGCTGCATGGCCCATGTCTCTGCCCCCAGCTGTTCTGTGTAGTGTTTGGAAGTCTAAGGCTAACATCCAGTCGTCTGAGCACCACACTGCCACTGAACATGGCCGAGGCTTACACTTGTGACATTATGAAAAGAACAAAAATCAACAGTTGGGGTTTGTTTTTGTTTTTATAAGCGCGCGCGCGCACACACACACACACACACACACACACAAAATGATTCCGCCATTGCTTCTATTCAGCCCATTTCAAAACAAATATTTCTAAACAACAAAAAATGTTTTCCCCCTTTGTGTCACTTCCTCATTTCCTTGAAAAAGGATTAAAGGTAACATTGGGCAACTTTTGAGTTGTATTGTTGAGTTGTTTTTACCTGGTTATTTTTTTTTTAATTCAAGCGCAATTCTAAAAAGTTAGCTGCTTCCTATGCAATAAAGAACTGTGACCACATAAGAGAACTGAACAATTAGCTTTCATAAAGTTTTAAAGAAACAAACTAGATACAGTTAGCTAACTGGGCAGATGGGGAACACCTGTCTACTCCTCGGAATTCACCACTCAAGGACCAACTCAAACAGCCTCTCCTCTGGAGAGCCTTCCGCCAAAACTCCAAAACAAAAATGGCAGTTTCCCTCTTCCGGGTCCAACCTTTTTTCTCATCGCATCATATTAGCTCATCCTAATATACCGATACTATCAAGCCCCACGCTCATCTCAATTTAATTCTGTGCTTTCCAAGGGCTAAGGCTGTGTCTCCTGTCTGAACCTAGCCCACCATCTACAAAATTGAGTTGAATTAATGAAACATAACTTTAGTATGAGCTTCAAAGGAAGAGATGGACAAAGCCTGGCAGCTGAGAGGAAAGGCCTGGATGGCAAGCAGAAAGTAGGAGTAAAGGCATTAGGAAAGTCAAACAGCATAAGCAGAAACACTAGAAATGATGAAGGAAAAACAGATAATATGGATAAAGCTTATACTTGTATAGAGAACCTCATACTATACACACTCAGAAAGTTCAGGTGGCTAAAAATCGATTACACACATAAAAGAAGGATCATTAATTTTGAAATGCTACAGAAAATTCCTAGATTTGAAATAAGAGTTCAAGATTCCAAATTGGCCATATTGAAAAAGTCTTGATGATGATACATAAAAATGACTTCATTTGTTAGTAACTTGGCATCTTTACTTATAGACTCAGAATATCTCTAGCCTCTCTCTCCTGAGGTTAAAAAAAAAAAAAAGAGGATATTCTTTTTTAATATATGCACATTTTTAGCTTTCTGAAGAGTTACGTCATTAGAGTTAGCAGAGCCCATCTAGCTGAAGTTAAATCAATACACTTCATCTTGAGGGAATATAACCATGATATTAAAATAAGACCACCTTCACAATCAGCTCTTCAAGGAACCTAAAACAAATGAGCCAACAAAATACAGAAATTGCCCCAAACTAGATAACATCATGAATTGTTAGGAAATATTAAATATAAATCCTGAAGCTTATGTCGCTCACTAAAATTGATAGTACTTCCACCAACTTGCCCCAAGTTCCCTCAATATAACTTAATATATAGCATTGCTTCAAATAATTGGCCTAGTAGAGACAAGACCTAATTTTTTTCTTGAGAATTATTCAAATGGAAAAATCTTGAGATTTCGATCTTAAGGGTGACCATCATTTTCTTTAAAGTTAAACCTTAGGAAAAATATATTTCAGAAAGTCCACCCAGAAAAGCAACATTAGCTACATGGAAAATAATCTTCTAGGGAAACAACTAAGACCCTCCCAATATTTGGCAGGAGCATCTTCATTTCAGTGCAAACTACTACATCATCAAAAATATGGTCATCAAAAACACAGTTCTCTGGGGCCAGCCTGGTGGCATAGTGGTTAAGTTCAAGTGCTCTGTTTAGGTGGCCCAGGGTTCACAAGTTCAGATCCCAAACATGGACCTACATACCACTTGTCAAGCCATGCTGTGGCAGTATCCCATATCTAAAATAGAGGAAGATTGGCACAGATGTTAGCTCAGGGACAATCTTACTCAAGCAAAAAGAGGAAGATTGGCAAGAGATGTCAGCTCAGGGCCGATCTTCTTCACCAAAAAAAAAAAAAAAAAAAAAACCCACACCACATAGTTCTCCTTTTTGCAGCTTTTTATCATTTATTCAAATACATTAAGAGCCACTAAAGGGCCCACTTCCTACAATAATCACCTCCTGATTTCTGGATGTAGCAGAAGTAAACAACCCTTGGGACAGCCCTCCGGCATCAAAGTGTCACCCCAAATTTTACACTTGGCCCAGCTACCAATAAGACTGGGGCTGCTTTTTATTTAGAGAGGACAAAAGAAATTTAATGTCATCATTTATAAAATTATCCTATTTCCTCATTAATATTAATTTATTTTTCTCAATAATACTAGCCTAATTAATTCAACCTAACAGGCACTATCTAATCATAAGGCCACAAAGATTAGGTGGAGTCCTGCTCTCAAGCAGGCGACAGTCTAGCCAGAGACATCGCTGTCTAAGTGCAGATTCTATTCCAGAGAATGGAGATAGAGCAATCAACACAACTGACAGGGGCCCTGCGCTTATTAAACTTACATCCACTGATGGGAGGCGGAGGAGGGAGGAGGAGAGAAGAAAGAGAATGCGCACACAAGGAGATATTGAGAAAGAAAGTATTGAGCGGTAATTGGTACAGTGAGTATAAAACAGTAGAATAATAGTGCCAACGCGAAAATAAAGCAGGCTGATGTGAGGAGAATGGGGAGCTCCGTTTTCTTTAAGATTAGTATTTCCACTCTGAGGAGGTGACATTTAAGCTGAGATCTGAGAGAAAGAAAGGAGCAGGGTATGCGTTGGCCAGGCAGGAAAAAAAAAATGCTATTTATGCTGCTTACAGAGGCGGATGTGTCAACAACCTAAAGACAGCCTGTCCTTACAATCGCCTCCAGGCTGCTCAGTCCCTCACCTGGAGGTAAAGGCCACTTCCTCCTTTGTGAACATTCCCTCCCGAACTTCTCTTCCATCCTGAATTCACCATTTAACACCCACACAGGTTTGGCTATTATGATTTCACAAGCTCATTTCTCAAATCTGAAATTCTCTCAATGCTACAAACTCCCAAGAAAGCAATACATCTCCTTTAAAAGGCTTCATTATGATTCTTCATGAAGAAGATAGATATAATTCTTGGGAACTGTATAACCTAATCTTAAATGACAGACATTTTTTTGAAAAAAGGCTGTGCCTTGAAATTTCAGAGTTCCTAAACACAGTACAGAAGGAAGCGTCTGGACTAAGAAACACCAACTATAAAAAAAAAAAAACTGTGCATTTTAAGTATGGTTTGAGAAAAAGAAAGATCACAAGTGACAAGCTATCTATTCAAGGGGAGGGAAATAGTGCTGCAAGGAAAAAAATTACCTGGTTCACAAGAGAAAAGAAGAGCACGAGAGTGATGACATTCAAAATATTAGAATACAGTCACAATTTTCTCAAACACATAGATTCATATTAAAGAGACTTTTTTCAACTGGAATAAATTTTTTTCTTTATTAAGTACGCAGTGTATAAGAGCCACTTTTAAATGTGTTACATCCATCTTTTCTTACATAGCACGCAATTCCATTTTTAATACTTGCCCTTTAAGTATTCAGTGCAGAGGATGATGAAATGGTGTTATACACAAGAGAGCTATCAACTGTATTCGGGTGACAGAAGTGGCAATGTGTTATAAGATAATCAAACATAATAAATCGAAGTTAAGACATTTCCCACTATAAAAAAATACAACAGCCTAAGAGATCACCACAACCTAACTTCACAGAAACACTGAAAAATAATGATGCAAAAAAAAGTCAATGATCCAATTTTTCTCTTCTCAATTCATTTTTGCTTTATCCCCTTTTCAGTAGGAAAAACAAATGCTTCCAGGGAAGGAAGTAGAACTATTCTAACTTTAGAGGAAGGGTTAAGAACAAGATTTCTTTTCAGTATCTTTTGGACTCTACTTTGTTTTTCTGTTTAGCATTTGGCACAAAGACAGACTATCCTAAGCATCTAATTGATTTAAGCTCCATTAGTTATTACAAATGAAGACAGAATGAGGGTGACAGTAACATGATGGCAACTGTTTACACATTGTGTATACAGGAATGTGGTTCCTGTTTAGCCTGACAATCTTCCAATCTTCTCAAACAAACCAGGGAAGATCCTATATCTCCACCCTTCTAAAGCAAAGGTTTTCAAACTGTGTTCCAGGAAACCCTACACTCCTGCAGTGTGTGTTAGTGGTGTACTGTAGCGTGTATTGCTTTTACAAAAGCAATAGGGCATTTTTGCCCCAAACAATGAAAATTTAAATAGTCTAAGAACCAATCCTGAATTTTAGATACAGTATTAGGGTCCCTTAAGATTATGTGTGGGGGGAGGGGGGGCGGGAAGTAAGCCACTGCTAAAATAAAATCTGAAACCACTGTTCAAAAGTACATTATAAAGGGGCCGGCCCAGTGGCGCAGCAGTTAAAGTTCAAACGTTCCACTTTGGTGGCCCGGAGTTCACCAGTTCAGATCCCGGGTGCAGACCCACACATCGCTTGTCAAGCTATGCTGTGGAAGGCATCCTACAGCTAACGTAGAGGAAGATGGGCATGGACGTTAGCTCAGGGCCAGTCTTCCTCAGCAAAAAAAAGAGGAGGATTGGCAGCAGATGTTAGCTCAGGGCTCATATTTCTCAAAAAAACCCTACATTATAAAAATTTACCTATATCACTAAAGTAAACCTTTTATAGAGTATGATTTTTTGCTTGCTCCTATTAAACACAGTAGTGATCTACTGTTTCCTGCCTATCCTGACATAAAGAAAGTGAGCTACATCGATTCCTCAGTTTTGCAGCTCTCCCACGTCTTTGGGCTAAATAGAGATAGATAGTAACAGGACAAAGAACAGCCTTTATTCTTTGTAGGTCAAATCATCAAATGCAGTGCTAAATGCATGGTCATCATGGTCTCTGAATTCCAGGAATTACTTAGTAAAGGGAAACAGTACAAATATAAATGAAAGCAAAATGAGAACGAACACAAAAACTATTAATAGTATAGATGGGAACGCACAAACTGAAAAGCTTAGGGAACAAACCAGGGAGAAGCAGAGTCAGCCACTGGGTTTAATTTTAGTTTAAAGAAAGCAGGTATGATATTGCCAAAAGGAGGAAGAAAAAATATTTAATGAGTAGTAATGATTTGAGAAAAACCTTAGGAAGAGAACATTATAGTACAAGTTGGAGAATGCGAGAAACATTCCACTGGACGGGTAACTGAATTAGGTATTTCTTCACGGTTCTTTTCAATCTTGAGATATGAAGGAAATCAGTTTTCTAAGAGGAAGGTAAAAAACAGGATATTGATAAAGAATTTAGGAGCCAACGATGAGCAGCTTTAATCTTACTTGGGAATTCATCGAGAATCACTTACTCGTGAGAATAGAAATGAAGGTATCCAACAATGCACAAGGCACATTGACCACTGCTCCAAATAAACCGAGGAAAGTGGAAAGTGTGGAAAATTGAGAGTGAATATGAAGAAAGAGGAGGAAAAAGAAGGTGAAGGTTACCAGAAGTTACTACTGGATCCCAAATATAAACATGAGAATTCTCAAGTACACTGCTGAAACTTATTGTAAGAACTCTAAAAGTGTTTTGCTCACTTAAACCAAAGGTCAGTTGAAAACTTCAGGTTAGCAATAGGCGGCATTTTGCGGCAGAGGAAATTACGTGTAACGTGGAAGCAGAAGAGCTTAGCGGTCAAGGGCCAGAGCTTTCGAGAGGAACCCCTTGGTTCAGGTCCCACCATGGACACTCACATAATACGCTCTGTTCTCTCAGTCATGAAATGGAGCCATAGCTATTAGGTACAACACACAGCTCCTTTAAGCTTTAAGAGATCATCCATGTTGAAGGCATAAATGACATAATTCCCATCAAGCTTTAGAACATTTTCTAGAAACTAGAAAACATCCAGTTATCTAACAGTAGTAGAATACAAACCATAAACATTAGGAACTTATTTTGGACTTTCCCCAAAACCCTTCAAAGAACAGATTTAAATATACATATTTACAGTTTAACTAAACATTCTTAGATCTGGTTTTATTTTGGGCCTTATAGATTCTTGACAAGGATATACGGAAAAAGAAAATATTCCTCGCTTTGGAATTCGTCCGGTTCAATCCACCACTAAAAGTACCAGCAGTCGGTCCACACTGTCAGCCAACCTTCAAAGTCAGAAAGCCCAAGGTAGCACATGCTGTGAAAGGCAGTAAATAAAGTTTCCAAGGTTATGTCTAATATGTATATGTCTTACGAAGCACTAATCCTGAAACACTGCAATAAAACAAAGGAGTAGAAAGCAGCAATGTCATCTGAATTTGAGACCTGTGGCGCAGGAAAAGAAAAATTAGCAAGGACTCAAGAGACATGGTTCTGGTTCCATTTCTACCACAAATTCGCCATCTGACCTTTGCAGAGTCCCTTTAACCGTGCACTCCAGACCTTCTCTGTCGCATAAGGAGCCAGCTTCCACTTCAGAGGCAGCTTCTAGATCTAAAATTCTATTCTTCCAAAGACGAGGCATATGTGCTACTTCTCTTCTAACTTGAAGGCAAATGCATTTTGCTTTTAGTATCTTCGATTCAGCATAAAACATCTATTAGCGAAATACCATCTCTGCCCTAACACAATCAGGAAATTGGGACAAAAGAAACAAAAGAACAACAAGAACAAAGACTCAAAATCAAACTTTAATTATTTTTTATTGTTTCTTGGTAAAGGCTTCCCTTTATTAGAAGAGAATTTTATTTTTTTAGACTAGTAAATAAATGTATACTGAATTTCTTTAATAGAGGCTGCCCTATAACAACAAGAAAAAAAATCTATGAATTAGATTTTCATTTTCTTGTTTCCATTCTGATTGTGAAGTCAGATTAATCTGCCAAGTAAGAGCCTGTTTTACATGTATAAATCAAACCAGAAATTTGATTTCTCAGGAACCTGATATAATTTAGTTATAGTAGCATATCAAGTCAAGTATTAAGGAATGAAACATCAGAACATACTGGCACCATTTATGAGAAACATCATGCTTTTAAAAAGCTAAAGTAAAAAATTAAATCAACTGTTTGCACATTAAGCCTAGCACATTCTGTAAAAAGCCCTTGAGTGTTATGATTTTACTATATATTGCACTTGTAACACTCTTGTTCTTAATCACATTGAAACATATTACATTGCTTTTTAAATAGAATGCACCCTGCCACAACGCACTCAATCTTAATAGTATTCCAGAACAGCATGCCTGTATGAAAGATAGGTTGATGAATAGGTTTATATCCTATTCAAGGAGATGAAACAGCTCAATAGAAAGATTAAATAAGGCTCCTGCCAGTGGTTGAATCTTAAAGTCAAAGAGAAGAACACAACTCAAACCAAATGTTACAGGCAAAGGTCAAAGCAGAGAATAATTAAGACCCTAACTTGAAGAGCTAGCTAATGTTCGCCCATTCAGTGCAAATCAGAAGAAAAATTCCTCCTCTTAAGTTGTGATCATAATAACTTTCACTGAGTCAGTTTCAAAAGATAAATTATAAAACTGAAGGAAGGCAAGCTAAGTCCCAAAATAACCTTTGCAACGACCCACTCCTATTATAAAACTATCGGACCTTAAGTGCAAAATTACATATTAAAGTCTGATTATATCATACTTTAAAAGTTCACTCTAGAACTATTAAATATCAAAAAAATTAATAGAAATATGAATTTTGTTAAGAGCTTTTCAGTTAATTTTTTGCAGAATTCTCTTATAGCCCAATTCATTTATATAAAAAGAAAAGAAAGTTTCCAAAGACTAAGCCAGAAATTTATGTTTCCAGAGTGCTTTTTTGTCTGTTGACTTGAATGTCCAGCCATTGGGTCAGCTGAGTCAGTCCCAAGCCATTCTAACAGAGGGCTTAAGAAAATGCATGCACGTATTTCTCCCCACGTGGACGCAGAGCCTACGGAATGGAAATACAAATTCAGCTATAAGAAAGTCTGAGAAGTATAAAATAGTGCTAAAACAACAGGAGAAAGAAAAGTTGCTTATCATGCTAGTAAATATTTTGGAGGCATTGTAATCCCATCTGGAAAAAAACCTGGATCATTTAAATTTATCATGGGACAACAGGTACATTTGTATTTTATGAAAAGTGTTCTTCTTGTGTGCTGCCATATCCTATGTTGAAAACCCACTATCTAATTTAGTTTCTCTTCCAAATAGTCACATTTTTGGATAATGATGCTGATATCACCTAATGAACTAAGTAAATCATGTGAATACACACATCTCCATATCACACCCATGGAGTAAATACAATCAAACAGAAAGACCTCCAAGAAATCCAATAAGCTTTTCCTACTCTAACAATTCCTTTTCCCTGTTATTCTATTGTCATGAAGAAATGCTGGTAGATAAACTCTAAATCCATCTGACTGTAGTTTGGGATCAGGGAGGGTGTAAATTAAACAACAGAACTTGAAATATCACAGGAAGAAGTTTTTAATATTTTATAATGATGATTTATTTATAAATAAATGCCTTTGCCCTCACACTCACCTACTCCCCAAATAAACACATATCATACATTGCAAATAAGTCATTTTCTTTCCTCCTTATGACAAATAGGAGTAAGATATTTAAAGACAGCAAATTTCAAATAATTTCTTCCTTAGAGATCATCATAAAGGTATGATTTATTTAACACCTTTCACCAAGTCCCTGAAAGATCACTGATGTCACATAAATCTATAACGTAAGGAAATAAGTAGTGCAAGAGCCCTGCCAGCCACCCCTTTTACAGATGGAATATGACAACTTAAGCAATTTACCCAGAGGTCAGGGAGCTAATTCCTGGCATTCAATCAATAGGTATTTATTAATGGCTTCTCTGCCAAGCACTCTATGCTGGATGCTTGGATGAAAAGTATTTTTTTCTTTTTGCTTATTTGTATCTTCCCATTTTTCTACAAAAACAAAAATTCTTTCTTGTATAATAAAAGAAAAATGTTTAAAACAGTGATGCTGAATGCAGTCAAGAGAAATTAAGAGAAGAGCAAGGTTTCTGGAATTTGAAACATTTGCAAAGTCAAGGAGAAAAGAAATCAAGGTCTCCCACTTGGGTGTACCTTCCACTATATACGATTTCCTATGAAAAAAGACACAATACATTGGTATTGAATTAGTTGAGTTTTACAGAGAAACCAGAGGTAGAGCCCGCAAATCTGTGTTCTCCACCTGGCTCTAACATTTCTTACCTAGAGTAAGTAACTTTAGGCAAGTTATATGACTTCTTTCTACCTCAGATCCTTCTATCCAAAAAATAATAAGAAGCATCACTGTGCAGATCCAATGTAATATTTTAGGTATGTTATGAAAAAACTATTTTGTAAAAGCAAAATTCCCTCCAAACATTAGTCTCAACACATGACAATTTTGTCAACAGTTATGCATACTTCCACTAAATGGGGTCAAAGAGAAGGTGCTATTAGCCAAAATTTCTGACTAACCAAGTGTTGGGTGTTAGAAATATTAAAACTTAGTCTCGGCCCTAAGAACATCTCCCACCATTTTATGGGTAGAGGACTCTAGTAGGATGTGGATATTACGCCCTCACCACCAATACAGCAAGGAAAATGAAGACCTTAAAAAATATATTAAAGTTAGGATAGCGTGATTCTGCTAAACTATTAAGATGAAATTAATAATATAAATTTGGAAGTTCCTTAATTCCTTTACAAATATGGTTAACTTGGACTTCATATTTTAGTTTAATGCTTTTGTTCTCTCTGCATGGCTTTAATCCTAGTTTCATTTAGATAATGTATTACGGCTATCAAAATATGTTTCTAGAGATTTGTTTTGAGACTAAAAACTCCAATATTATTTAACTCTATTAGGATTTTTATTTGCCTTAAATTTATTGAGATAACAGAAACTATATTAATAAGCTAACATGCAAATTTTTCAAGTCATCAATGGATTTCCTGGGGTGGGTTAATCTTCTGAGATGGTTTCCACCACCACCACCACTGCCTAATTATTTCCAACAAGTGTGTTGCTGGCCATTCATTTACTCCTTTCACAAGCATTGCATACTTATTACACATCAGGACTAAGAACACAAGCATGAATAAAATAAGGACTTATCCTCAAATAAATCATAGTTAGGTTTTTTGTTTTCGTTTTTTGAGGAAGATTAGCCCTGAGCTAACAGCCACCACCAATCCTCTTTTTGCTGAGGAAAATTGGCCCTGAGCTAACATCCATGCCCATCTTCCTCTACTCTATCTGTGAGGTGCCTGCCACAGTATGGCTTGATAACTGGTGCATAGGTCTGTGTTTGGGATCCGAACCAGCGAACCCTGAGCTGCCAAAGCGGAACATGTGAACTTAACCGCTATGCCACTAAGCCGGCCCCAGGTATTTTCTACCCAGGCATTTTAATCCCAATTAAGGATTTCAACTAAGCCCTCCCCCATCCCCAGGTTGCAACATTAAATGAATGAAAATGCCAAGTTTCTAGCAGCAACAGTTGAACATTCTATATAGAACAAACTTCAGGATGGTTTTAAGTCAACCACATATGTACACACGTGCATGTTTTTAATGCAACAGTTCTGGTTAAAAGAAAAAAAACTTTCAAAAGCTGTAAGCTGTAATACAAATACCAAGTAAACCAAATTTAGAAATATATCAAGTTCTAACCCATATTGTTTCCTTACTCATATTAGTTCAGCAATTTAATTACAATTCAATCCTCCTCCCCTCATCAATCAAGAGTCAGTCACCCTCACTAACAAACTTCAACTGCAATTCAGTCATTTTCTGAAGTGTCACTAACACTATATCTACTTAAAAGAAGAAATTCCTAGCTAAGACTCACTGTGTGAGTTTAACTACACCAGAGCAGTGGTCTCTGGATAAGCAATACCAGTACCACCTGGGAAACTTGTGAGAAATGCCCGTTCTCAGTCGCCACCCCAGACCTCCGGAATCGGAAGCTCCAGGGTAGACCCAGCGATGCGCTATCCCAAACCTTCCACACGATTCTGACACCTGCTCCCGTGTGCAAGCCACTGCCTAGAGATTCTCTCCCATTCACCCTGCTCTAAGCAGAGACCTTCTTTCTTTCCATGAATCACTTTTTCTCATTGCTTCAGTTACACAGCTGTTTTTTCCTCCATCCACTGGGTGAAGTTATTTCCTTTATCCCACAAATTACATCGCTTTCTAAAACATCATTATTTTTGACAGACCAAAGGATTGTGTACAATCATCCCCTAAAATTTCCTTTTCTGTCTAACACTATTTTAATAATACAAAAACTGTTATAACGTTCAGTTTCACCAATTGCAATTAAAAAAAAAAAAAACAGAAGGACAACAAAACAAAATGTTCAGGAGTAAGTTCATGATTCTTAATGTGATAATAACACAAAGGGTATGTCTGTTAACTGATCAAGCAGTCCTTGCCAGGAAAACACGGACGTGGTCATAGAAGGAACTTTCTAAACATCAGAGACTAAACAACAGTTGCTTTTCACTGGTTGGTAAGGAGTAGGATTGGGTGCAAAATTCAGGCTTAAACCACCAGATAATACACAAACTCTTCCCATAAGAAACGTCAAGAACAGAGTAATCCCATACTGCCACTGCTATGAAAACCATAATCCTAAACGAAAAAGCAAAAGACAACAAAAAACCCAACTGTGCTAATAAATGCAAAGAGCAAAGTAGCTGTAGGCCGTTTAACAAGTAATGGACTCAAAGCCTGGCCCACAGACGACAACGAAGCTCAATACATAAATAATTATTGTGCAACTTGCAATTTACTACAGTACTTTCTAGTCATTGCACAAATAGAATTTATTGTGCCACACTCTTGCTTGATGTCTGTTCCTAGAAGGCTAGAGATAATGCCCAATAGAAGTGTCAAATGCCTAGTGACATGGAATAAAGTCGACTCCCTGAACTGATGATAAAATAACCCGCCCCTTGACACCCGGGGACTCTGACCTTGCCGCAGCTGCTTCTGATTTGCAAGTGTCGGCCAGGAGTGTCTTTTTCTGTCTCTTGGCTCCTAAACTTGCAATATATCAATTCTGAGGACCTTGACATTATTTCTATAACTCTTTAATTATTGGACTGATTTGAAACAAAAGATTCTTCAGTAATTTCAGCTTAAGACCACACAGAAACTTTCATAATAACCTACTTAAATAAACGAGTAAACTGGAGGAGGGCATTAGGAGAAGTGGTAAAGAGTCTGCATCTGTTATAATCTAAATGCTAGCTAAATTTAGAAGACTAGGACACCTTGAAAATTAGGTTTGGGTAGATACTAATATCCAAATGCAGCCCTGAGTACTTTCATTTTCCATCACTATCTGGCCCACAAATAATATTCCTTATGCCAAGTCAATTACTTTCAAGTTATTACTTGTAAATGGACCCACCTTATCACGTCAGTCTGCTCCTGTACATGAATCTCCCCGCCCATACACTACAAGCCTCAGTCTACCTCCAAAAGCCTCTGCCTTCATTTAGCAGAGACCTTGAGCTCTACCTCTTAGCTTTTACCCCATCCTGATTTGATTTCATGCTACAAACATAGCGCCCTCTCTGATCTAGCTGTTAGCTCAAGAAGACAGAGCCCTACAAGCAGTCTGACCAAAGGAAAAAAAAAATGCAGACCAAAGGAGTATCCTACGACAATAATTTAACGAGAGCAATTTTCTCCCACAGCTTGTAAACTGATTCTGAATTCAACATCCATGGAAAGCACTTTAAATAAACATACCCATTTGCAAGAACATGTTCTGAACATTTCTATTCCAAATTCCATCAGGGCTTGTGGAATATTTTTAAATGGTTGGTAGATGCAAGGAATAGTGTTCTAACCAATGGAGGACTTACACTCTATGGCATAAGTCAATATCCAAGACTCATGGCTAAACGAGAATAACTTGATTCTATGAATTCACCAAAAGACTATGAGTCTATTCTAACAGCCACTCATCAAACCAAAGCTTTGGGCTACTTGACATTATGAAGAAATGGCAAGAGAAAAGGAAAAGAAAGAATGAAAAATCCATTGCCTTCAGAGTTGATTCATGCCTTTTAAAGGTCGGTATGATTTATACAACCTTAAGGCTCAAGGTGAAGTTATTTGTGCTGACGGGAAGGCAGTCTAGAAAGCAGAAATTCAAACACTGCAGAAATGCCAACCACTTGGTTGTTAATGGCTATGCTTTCTACAGTAAATTTTCATAATGCGAAAGAGGACAGCCAAACAGGTATCCCTCAATAATTTACCTAAAAAAGGCGTATCACATACCCCTACATCTTAACACATTTTCACAAAGATACCCTGCAAATATGCCCTCCTAGAAGCCACCATGCATTTTATTAACTTGATGGGCTGATTTTAAAGTCTGATCTGCTGCATTAAAAACAAGGCACAAATCACCCACAGTTAAGAAATCTGTAAGAATGCGTTAACATAGATTAAACAGTTTCATACAATTTGCTACTATTAGGCTGCTGTACTGAAGTGAGTCATGCATATATTAAAGACGGACAATCCAACAGTATCAGAAATACAGCATTTACAGCTCAATAAATATGAGGCTTGGCTCATTTGTTTAAAAATAAACTGGCCCAAGGTCCTTGAGTCAGGAATGGAAGCCCCCATTTTCACAGTGGTTTTAGGGAAAAATCACATTTGACTTCATTACTTTGATTGACATTACCCACCTTTTCCATGAATTTGGCATACTCTAAATACCAGGGCTAATGACCCACCAAAGTTGAGTCTTCCTCCAAAATACAGATATTTTCTTTCGATGGGTGGAAGGTAGCACATCAGTAAAGCTATCAGTCAGGGTGCTATTTCCATTAGCAACAAAACTGTCCTACTGGAGCAAATTACACATTTCATTAATGCATATTTTCCTAAATGTCCAATATGAAAATGCTACCTAAAAATTTTCCTAATTATTCCAAATTTATTTGACCCAAAAACAGTTAGGAAATGATGGTCCCAACGTTAATCCTTCTATTTGGTGAAGATATTTTCTTTTTGGTGAGGAAGATCAGCTCAGCTAACATCTGTTGCCAATCTTCCTTTTTTTTTTCCCTCCCCAAAGCCCCCAGTACATAGTCATATATATCCTAGTTGCAGGTCATTCTAGTTCTTCTATGTGGGATGCCACCACAGCATGGCTTGATGAGTGGTATGTAGGTCCACACCCAGGATCTGAACTGGCGAACCTCAGGCCACCAAAGCAGAGGGTACGAACTTCACCACTCAGCCACAGGGCCAACCCTGTGAAGATATTTCTGAATACCTGATGGTAAATAAAGCTAACAAAACAGGAGGAAAAACCAGTGTTTGAGCAACGTACACACTCTTGATTTTGTGCCATCTTCTCTACAAGTACTAAAGAGACAAGTTAGTGGGTTTGTTTTCTAAACAAGCTAGAGAGACCCAAATCCAAGAAATACTTTTAAACAGAGTCCCTGGGACAGCATCTTCATTTTGATGAATATATCCCAGAGTCAAATACGTCATCTAGCAAAGGTTCCTCATAGACCTCAGAGTGCCTCATCCACACCTTCCTTCTTTATCATATTATGCAAACATAAGTTCAGCAGTCATCTGTGAAACAGTACCCCAAAAAAGCCAAAGAACTTATATCCTTAATACAAAAAAGTAAAGGCCTTAATTCAAAAGGCATGGAGGAATAGCTAGTTATTAGAGTAAATGGTAATATATAATTATGAGCCAAAAATTAAACAAAAGTTTACAGAATCATACTAAAAGCTCTATTAATCATATCATACCTGGTTGAAATTCCTTGGAAACGCCAATGAAATCCAATCTTCTAAGCATTGAAAATGCAAAGCGTTTTACATTCTAAGACAGTATCTCACCTTGAAGCCACCCCCATACCATCCAAAAATAAGTGGCATCTTCATCCCGAAGACTGACATTTCATTGATTTCTCAACATTAAACACAAATTTTTAATAATGAGTACAATAAAAATCAATTGGCTACAATGCCATATTTTAAATTCATGACAATTACTATAAAGTATGTTAAAGAATCTCTCCTTTAAAACAAAACAGTCTTTACTATCTGTGAATAAAGGCCAGGCTTTAAAACCTATGGTCTTTGTTTTTTCCATCATGCTATAAAGATGCTATAAATAGTTTGACAGACAGTTTCACCTTTAATTGAACCAACTCTGACTAGAACAGGGATCCGGACTTTGTCTCCTCCCCTCCTGGGGGCCCGTGGGACACACGCCGAGGGATTCCACACAAGCTTTAGATGTCTTGGACTTAGACCCTATTTGTTTTGGAACCATGGGTTCCTTTCTTATTAAATTCTTCTATTTGCCAGGAGAAAACTGGAACAAAAATGAAAAAGTCTAATGTGTTGACTTCAAGGTTTGTTCCCATCAGTCATTATAGAAAACTTCAAGGCTTTTTTTTTTTTTTTTTCCTTTTTAAGGCAATAAACTCAACAAGCTGCTTACACCCTTTGTTTTTCATAAGTAGTATTTGAGAGAGAGGAGTGAAACCATTAGAGGCTCTGGTTTACAATGGCATTTGGTTAGCAAACCCTGATGTGGTCTCACTCGCATCCCCAATTAAAAATCTTTGCAAGTAGACCCCCAAAAGTGAGAGCAAACTCTGCCACCCAAAACTGAAGCAGACCATCAACCCACCACCTTTATGTGAGCATATTTTTCTGTTGACCAGACAGATGATAAACCAGGACAGAAAAAAACCCTCACTAATGCCCCCCCCCATCTGCTCTGGGGCCCAGGAGGCCTGGCCCAGGCCCCAGGGAAAGTCACACACCTTCTCCCTAGGGCTTAGTTTCTTCTATGAAGTGAGGGGTGGAGCTAGTGTCCTGACAGGCTCTACAGTCCTATTCCAATGAGACACTGTGAATAAGAGTCACTAATTCTAACAGTATGAGAATGTTTGCAAGCTCACCTTTACGCTAAAATGGAAAGAGCAATCACCGCTATATAAAAGCAACAAAGAAAATCCTAAAAAGCAAGGAGTATTTTCTATGACTGTGTTTCATAGATTACTAACCAGTAAAACATTTCCGTATCTAGGGGTTTTTTTTTAATTTGGGCTGCAGAGGAAGTCCTGTTCCAGCCTTTGCCAACGTCATCCCTATTTACAACTACCAAAGTAGGAAGTACAAGCATCACCCAGGATGGATCAAGAGAAACACAGCCTTGGGCCAACCTGATGGCATAGTGGCTAAGTTCAAGTATGCTGCTTTGGCAGCCAGTGGTTCACAGGTTCAGATCCCTGGTGCTGACCTGCACACCACTCATCAAGCCATGCTGTGGCAGTGCCCCACATACAAAGTAAAAAGAAAATAGAGGAAGACCGGCATAGATGCTAGCTCAGTGACAATCTTCCTCAAGGAAAAAGAGGAAGAGTGGCAACAGACGTTAGCTCAGAGCCTATCCTCCTCACCAAAAAAAAAAAAAAAGAAAGAAAGAAAGAAAGAAAAACACAGCCCTGTTCAAATCAGGATCTCTGAAGCCCCACCCTGTGGCTGAGTGTCGTTGTGGTTCCAGTATGATGAGGGATGAGGCAGTCCTTAGCAACCAACCCATCGGTGATCTGGGATTCCTATTATACTGGCAGTAGCTGCAGAGGGAGTAGCATCTTGCTCTGCAGGCTCCCCTCTGATATGTGCACTGAAGTTAACATGACGTCCCTTGTGATGTTTATAGGGCTCTATGAACATTGCTAGTTCTCACTGAAGAGGTGACCAGAGGAGAGAGGTTGTAAGCTCTGTGAAAATAGAATTGTCCTGTCTTGTTCAGTACTGTACCCCAGTGCCCAGCACAATAGCTAGCACAGAATAGGTACTTAATAACCATATGTCAATTGACTGACAGACACGCCTCTTGACACCATGCCAGAAATGTGACACAGAATTATGGTTGGTGAACTGCAGAGGGGGACACTGTACCCTGTCGAGGAACAACCCGAACTATTGATCACAGTCTTATAAAGCCCTTAAGTCTAGGCTCCAAGACCACCTCAAACATATTCTCGTCCTCTGCAAACTATCGCTGCAGTG
Organism: Equus przewalskii; assembly: GCF_037783145.1. Classification (NCBI taxonomy): domain Eukaryota; kingdom Metazoa; phylum Chordata; class Mammalia; order Perissodactyla; family Equidae; genus Equus; species Equus przewalskii. Next base: position 37,864,540 of record NC_091852.1, read on the forward strand.
AAGACGGAAGATACAGCTGTGGCAAGGTGAAAAGAGCACAGGACTGGGAATAAACTGACCTGGTTTCCAATTCTAACTCTACCACTTAATAGCTATGACCTGGGGCAAGTCATCTTAACCTCTCAGCTCTCCTCATGGGTAGCAAGGGAATACTACTCACTTCAGAGTCTAGTTGTATTTAGAAATGAGGCCACGTCTGTGAAAGCACCTGGATAGAGGAGAGGAGAGGAAGGAGGAGAGCAGGAGGAGGGGCTGGCTCCAGCAGAGCTGAAGTTCCACCTCTAGGAACCCCAAACAGAATTTTCCATAGCGGCTTGGAGCAGAAGAGCAGCTGTGGGAACGCAGTGGACAGACTAGGAAGAGATTGACAGGAGCTGATGACAGTCTGGATTTGAAGGCTCTCAATTAAAGAGATCCTGGTCTGCCCTCATCTGGCAGGGCCTGAATTCATTGCCTCATGTTATTCCTAACATGACGGATCTCTTTAATTACTGAGAAGGATGGATAATTTGGAAGGAATTGCTTAAAATGGTCTCCTTTATAAATTTAATGTTCTAATATGACATAATGCTGCTGGCTGGGGTTTTTTTTGGGGGGGGGGGTGGATTGCTGGCTCTTTTTATGCTTTTAGGTCTCTTACAAAAGTTTTTAACTTTGTACTTGTGCCCCCAAGGCAATTACTGTGAAGGGTGCCTTTTAAGCACTAGAACTATTTTTCTAATTAATTTGCTTTTTATGTTGTTACTACAGTTAGTCTCTCTTTATATCTACAGCAAACTATGCGTCTTTTCTCCTATAGTTTGTTGTGTGTTTTTTTTTTTTTACAAGAAGGAAAACAAGTGGTTCCCTGTCCCCACCCCAGAAAATCCTGAAGAAGAAACCAGAAGTTTTTCAAATTAGTGCCCAGTTCTAAGCTGAGACCTTCCCCTGGGAAGAGCCAACCTATTTGACACAAGCAAGCAGTTCAGAAAGGACAGAAGAAATGCAGCCTAGAGAAGTCCAGCACCACGGGTTAGAGCTCTGGGTCACCACTAACTGGGGGCTATGACATATATATCATGTAAGTCACAATTTCTCTGTGACTCAGTTTCCTTAATCAGACGTGGGTAGTAGTATCCATCCTAGCTTTCTTTCCTGGGATGCTGTGAATAACATTCTTTTTAAAAAGTAAAAGTATTCTACGGGGCTGGCCCCGTGGCCGAGTGGTTAAGTTCGCGTGCTCCCCTGCAGGCGGCCCAGTGTTTCGTTGGTTCAAATCCTGGGCGCAGACATGGCACTGCTCATCAGACCACGCTGAGGCAGCGTCCCACGTGCCACAACTAGAAGAACCCACAACGAAGAATACACAGCTATGTACCGGGGGGCTTTGGGGAGAAAAAGGAAAAAAAAAAAAAGTAAAAGTATTCTAGAAATAAAAGGTATAAAAATCAACATTTGAAATGTCACACAGGGAACAAGACTCATTTGTGGATATAACCAAATTTGAATAAAGACCATAAAATATTTTTCAGGGAACTAATGCACCACAATGGTTCAATTTTCATAACTTGCAGCAGTGCTGCACAACAGGATGAATTATGCGCAAGTATGAGTAGAAATTATCTAAAGCCCGTGCTCTGAACCACTGCAACACAGGCCTTTCACGGTGCTGAGTCAAGCTTCTGCTGTCCTTACAACAGAAAATGTGAAACTACCACGGCCCATAACAAGGTACAGTCCTTTCTACAAATACAAAAGTTTTTTTTTTTTGAGGAAGATTAGCCCTGAGCTAACCGCCGCCAAATCCTCCTCTTTTTGCTGAGGAAGACTGGCCCTGAGCGAACATCCATGCCTATCTTCCTCTATTTTATGTGTGGGACGCCCACGACAGCATGGCTTGACTAGCGGTGCCATGTCTGCACCCAGGATCTGAACCCGAGAACCCCGGGCCACCGAGAGGCGGAACGTGCGCACTTAACCACTGCACCACTGGGCCGGCCCCCAAAAGGTATTTTATCTGTTCCCTTCCTTTGACAAACCCCATATCTCTTCTCCCACTGACTTGGTCTTTGGAAAGCAGGTTTAAGGCAACAAAATAAGCAAAATGTAGAGGTAAAACATGAGAACTAAAATAAAATTGAAAACTAGCAGAAAGAACTGATGCTGTCTCCTTGAGAGCCAAGCAACCGGCCACAAACCTGTTGGGGCATACCTGTGGCCTTTCCATTTCAATCCTTCCTCCTTCTTCAAAGGGAGGGGGCCTAGAAATAAATAAGCATGTGAAATAGCCCCACCACTGCTTTCATTCCTGGCTCCTTGCCTTTCATAGGAAGCCTTCTAGTTCTGGAAGTTTCCCTTCATGCAAACAGATCCACTTGAGTAATCTGTAGGCTGAGCTGAGCAAAGACAAATTTCCATATGGAAACTCAACAATGGGGGGTTGACGGTTTCAGATGGAGTCAGCCCAGAGCTGGCCTATTTCAAAGCTGCCTCTGCAAAGAGGGTCAGGATTCCTCATCCTCCATATACTGCAGAGACAGCCTTCGTCTTCTGGGCTGAGCAATTCAGAGCCATTTAGTTCTTTAAGTCACAAATATGTTTCTGTACACCCCAATGGAATCAGGAGAATAATCAATTCACGGAGCGCTCATGAAATCACTCACTGCACAAGGCTTCGTACCCTTTTGGAAACAAAAAAGGGCCATCCACAAAGAACCCATTTACTTCAAGATCTCAGAGTGCCTCGTGTAATGATGGGTACACAGCAGACGTTCGATTAGTTCTCTACGGACCACCTGTCAAGAGCTAGGTGCTACAAATACAAAGATAGAGCAGAAGGACCCTATTCAAAGGAGAACAAAAGGCAAACCTGTAAATAAATGATTATAATGTGATGGCTGCAGTGGGAGAAGTACTGGCAAGGTGTGGGGGCAACACAAAAAAATGACAGGGTCAGGGTGGGCTTCAAAGGAGATATTTAAAAGATATTCCTAAAGCGAAGCCATGAAAAGTAAGTATTATCGGTAAAAACTTACTTAGCATTCAAGAATCTGAAGTAAGAAGAGACAGAATGAGAATGAGCAAACTACTGCCAGTCATCCTACTGAAGCCAAGCTTTCCTTGATGAATTTTCTAAGAGTAGCTTTTGGGAACTGGAATATTAATATACCTTTCCTAATGATGAACCTACATATTTCAGTCAGACAGCTAAGAGTTATTAAATCTCCCATTAACATTCTTGGCCAAGTCTTGATTTAATTCCCCAACTGGTGTCATAGGAGCCAATATTTTCCCCAAGAATCTGAAGGACCTCAGACCCAGAACAATTTAAGAGACACCTAAAGGGATACCCTCAAGTTCCACAATTATCTGATTTTGTCATCGCTATGTCACTGTGAGGTACCTACTGGGAGGCAGGAATCCAATTGCTCTCTACATCCCCCCAAACTATGTAGATCTTTCTCTCAATAACATATCACCAGTTAAAAATCCCCTCTACGTCTTGGGCATGGAACACTGGAGAAAATTCAGTTACTTCATATATACTTGAAGGGGTCAAGCCACTTATCAAAGTCAAGATTGTGCTTGAAAAGCTAAAACAGCCATTTTTAAAAAGCCAAATGAAAGAGAAGTTTCTTCCTTTGCACTAAAAAATAAGAATGGCCATTGATTTGGGCTAAGATCACACTAGTGGTCACCTGAGTAGTGACCCTTCAGAGAACCAGGTCTTAACTTGTTCCTGTCACTGCAAGGGTGCTGGATGGTATTCTGTTCAGACATAGCACATAAATACAAAAGTAAATGATTTACAGTCTATTACCCACACGCAGACATGATTCGGAAAAAGAGATTATGGATAGTACAGAGCAAATGGAACGAAGAATGAGTTGGCCATCCGTTAGGATAACTGTGGTGGGCCAAATTCTCACTACATGTTATTTCAACCATAGCCTCATCTGGTCAAGTTTCCTAGAATTCCACCACTAGAATCAAACTAGCAAGTTGTCTTTCAAAAGAGTATTAAATTCTAGGGCCAGAAGGAACCGGGAAGTCATTCAAAACACCTCTCCCTAATTCAAGATGACCATGCCGTAAAGCCATCCCAAATCAAATAAAAACTTAATGACATCTTGAAATTATGCATAGAAGGCATTTTTAAACGCCTCACTCGACTGTCATTCATTTACAGTGTTCAGTATTTCAGGAAATACTTATTTGCTTCTCATCTAAGTCCCTCCTGCTGTAGCTTATTTGTATTTCATCATTTCAAGCTATATATTGTTCAGTTTTAAAGTACTTCATGTATTTCAAGCTCTTTTCATCTCAAAATCAAGTAATTATATTTCAATTTTTCCTATAGTTTTTGGCAATATACAACTTGTTTTAGATAGTTTAGAGTTTTTTCCTCAGAAATTTAAGTACTAACTTTGAATTAGACAAGTTCCAACTATTAGCTCTCCAAGTTATTATGCAAATGAGAAACCAACTTTCTTAATATATACAGTATTAAGTATACACACTTTCTCATTGTTCAATGAGAAATATTTTTGTAAACAGAGCCTTTTGAAATTTCATCTTCTAATTTTACCTTATTAGCATGCCAGGCACATGAGCCTCTCCCAACTGTTTGCCTTCTAGAGTAGATGACTCCCCACTTCTCATGAAGCTAAAGCATCTGACACTCACAGGGCTTTGTGTCAGTAAATCTACACAGCGTCAAGACACCCTCCATCTGACAACTGAAACCTCCAACCTACACGTGTTGAAGAAATGTGCTCCAAATTCAGAATCTTCTCTTATCTGGTCCAGTTTAACCATTTCTACATATTCCTCTGGATGCCTGTTTAAAGGTTATCTCCCAATCCAAGAAAGCCTGTCAACAATTACACTCTTCATCATCACATCCTCTAATTCCCTTAGTCACTCCTGAATTTAAACGATGGCATCCCACATATATATATATATATATATATATATATATAAAAACACATACTATTAGGCCAGGAGGTTGAACAATAGATTATCATAAAAATACAGAGTTCTAATAAGTCCTAAAGAAGAGAATGCATATTGACTAAGATAATTAGTATAAGAGGCATTAAAGGACTGTTTTCATTTTATTATTATATTTTTTATCCAAGAAGAATTCGAATGAGCGTACGTTTACTTCTCAGGTAATAAACCCCTCTCATGATAGGAGACACCCACATATCTGTCCTTGCCATTTACTTACCCCTGTTGTTTCTTATACAAATCATGAGTTGAATACATTATCTCATAACCTGTTGGGTGACTGTATATATCCTAAAAACAGATCTTCCACCCTCTTGCCTCATCCCATCTCCAATTGTCTTTGATGACCTTAAAATTGAACTTGAATACTCAGATGCTAAGAATTGGAATTGACAAACGACAAGTGACTCTGGCATCTTCAGGTGCAAAAAAAACTGTGACAAAGAAAAAGACAACTAGAAGGCAACAATTGTGGATCATGTCAGTCCCCTAAAGACAAAATGCAATTCCATACCCAGTAATCCATATTAAGGTACTGATCAGAATGCTCAGTCACACGCCATCATGGATACTCATCATCACTGAAAATAATTACAAGTTTTAAAAGTAGAAAATATATATGCATATGATTTCTTAAAATGACAGACCAGCAAAATGTTAACACCATATTTCAAGTGCAAGATGCCACTGACTGTTAACAGATTCATCGTTATGCTATGCTAAGAAGAAAATATAGCCAGGAAAACTCTATTTAGTGCTGCTGAGGAGACATACCCCACTTTCAGAGAAGTTAAGATGTAGATCTTAAAATCTATGGAATACAGTAGTGACAAGATACAACTACAGTTGATTAATTATTTGTGAGCATATGAACATACAGTGAGAGATTTGGCTGAAGATGATGCGCACAAAGGGGCAGCGCCGCAAAGTTGATCAGGGAGTGAAATCTTATGAAATAAGTTTTGGTAAGTGTCACTACGTTTTCCATTTAGGCCTATTCAAAATTTTGATGGAAAAGGTATCAAGGGAGAACTCTAATACATACTCGACCATGCTCTCCAGGATATTCTTTCAAGCCTTTGCTCTGTTCTAACATAAAATAGTTGTTCTGCCATCATTACTGCACGTGGCTGTGCTAGATGAACTTCTCCATCGCTTAATATTTCCTCAGTTGCCTGCAGTTTCTAAAACCAGAAAGTTTGCTATCCTTTCAGCCCTCATACACTCTGCATTATGAGATTCTCTCTACTATGCACACACTGGGGAAAAATTCAACCCACAGAATACTCCTCTATCCTGCTCTCGCTCCCCATTTAAGACTTGCCTGCATCTTCCTCTTAAGCTGCCCCAAATTGCCAATTTCTCCTCTGGAATCCCCCAGTGAATTCTGTAAATAAGCAACATTTTATTGCACTTGAAATTTGCTTCTCTGTGCCCGCTACTAGTCTGTACTCTATAAAATCTGTAAAAAGAACCACTCCTTTTTTTCCTTTTACTTCACTTGGCGTTCCCAGGGCCTAGTGTGGCGCTTAACTGAAAGTATTCAAAACATTTGATGAAATACCAAAAACAAATTGTGAACGTAAGAACAATATGACCCAGAGAACAATAATTGTATCATTGTACCCACATCTTGAACACAGTAAATATTTTCAAAAGATAAGGAATATGGCAAAGGGCTTTGAAAATATGAATCAATTTTATATAAGTTCTCTGCTGCAAAATCTATAGTTATTTTTCTTAATCAGACTTTTAAAACTAGAGTGTATTCAAGACTCAGTTAATAGTTTGATTTTATATATAAAATATCTGATGTATTTAAATTTCTTTTAATTAGTGAAATTCTCTTAAAGAAATATAAATCCCACACGTGATTTTAAGACAGTTTTCAACCAACTGGCTCCTAGAATAATTGATTTATATATCTATAAACCTAAACAATATATCCTACTTTAAAATAAGTCATTTACTGTGATATACCTCCACTTGTTTGTTTATCATATTCTTCAAACATAAAAAGCTATGAAATGTCACCACCATAATAATACAGTGCAGAACACTAAGCCAGCACATTTAAAATCATCAATCACATGAAAAGAGATGTACAATATATTTTATTGCAAAGTTTTTTTAAAGTTACTATACTTTCTGCTTTAAATTATCCTATTTTTATAAACGAGTACATAAATACACACAAACACAAGTAGAGTGATTAAATACCTACAGAAAAGACTAGAAGGCTACAAAACAAATTGAACAGTGATTTCCACCCCGGGAGTAGGATTGGGAAATAAGGACTGCTTTTTACAATTTTAAAATGATAAATAAATCAGTGCCATTAACTGTAATAGGGCTGAGTAAACAGACTTGACTTGGTCTAAAATTTGCACTATATGTGTACAGCACTTCTTGACCAATTGTCAAAATAATGATAAAATAATAAGAATGGATGCCTGCACACAGATTCACAGATCACTTGATTTTCAGCCATAAAGTAACAGTTCCCTCACACACAAGTTATGGTCAAGTCATGCATTTCCTGAAATGCATTTTTGTCTGTCATCAGTTATATCCAAGTGCTGAGCTCTGCTTTTTTGTGTTTGCCAAAACGTTATCACTGAATTCTTGTTTGCCTTTAACAAGAATGACCACTAATACCACCATAACTCAAAAACAATTTCAAAAAATGGCTTTGAACATCCTAGTGAATATAATAAAGACAAAAACAAAAAAGCCATATATATTTATTTGTAGAAGGTTACTATCAAGAAAAGCAAAGAAAATCTAATGAGAAAGTATTAAAACCAAAAGGACTTCCAGCAATAAGGTAACACACAAAAATATACAGCTTTCAGGGCCGGCCCGGTGGCGCAGCGGTTAAGTTCGCACGTTCCGCTTCTCGGTGGCCCAGGGTTCGCCGGTTCAGATCTCGGATGCAGATATGGCACCGCTTGGCAAGCCATGCTGTGATAGGCATCCCACATATAAAGTAGAGGAAGATAGGCATGGATGTTAGCTCAGGGCCAGGCTTCCTCAGCAAAAAAGAGGAGGATTAGCAGCAGTTAGCTCAGGGCTAATCTTCCTCAAAAAAAAAAAAAATATATATATATATATATATATATATATATATATATAGCTTTCCTCCATGGCAGCACTAACTACTTTCTAGAATAACTACTTCCAAAACATAATGGAACAAAGGGCTCCATTTATAAAAGCAACAAAAACTTAACAAACTCAAGAAACACAGATTATCTATAAATAAAGCCGTATACATTATTGAGAGAGATATAAAATGAGACTTGAATAAATGAAAAGATATATAGCATGCTCCTAGCTTAGGAAGACAGAATATCACAAAATGGTTAATTTCCCATAAATCAATCCATACCTCTAACACAATTCCAACAAATATCCTGTCCCCCAGAAGCCAACATTAACATAAAGCAGCCTTGACGATTAATGAGAGAAATGGGAAAGCACACTCTCTGGCGAGCCTCCAAAGAAAAGAGCAGCCAGTAAATATATGGAAGGATATTCCACCTCACTGGTATCAAAAAATGCAAAAAGACAATTTTTCTAAAAGATTGGCAAAGACTTTAAAATGAGATAAGGTCACATTCATACGATGCAAATCGGTATCAGACACACGGCAATAAAGCTTTCTCCTTAGTCTTCAAGGGCATCCCAGGGTTCGCCTTCAGGAAACTTTAACTGTCAGGCAGAGCTGCTCCCACAGCCCTGTCCGCTCACTCTTCTAGCGGATGTCGGAAAGCCTGCATCAGCTAGGTTATTCCCCAGAGGCAAGGGACGTACCTTTTATTGCCACTATATCAGCACCTGTTGACTAATAAAAAATTGTAATAGAGAGGAATCTGGGAGGAAGTAAAAACCCACTTAACTACCCATGACATTCTGTAACAACAAAACCACCTCCACTTCAGAAATGCTACAGAAATGCATTCATGATTACTGTTGTTGTGTGTCAAGATTCCAAAACAGAATTAATTAATTAGACTGTGAAGAAACAAATTATTTATACACCCATTCGTCTATGTTTATCATCTACAATTATGGTAGAAAGGGCATTAGCTAAAAGGTTCTGAAGCCGGTGCGTAAAAAGTTGCAAGGCAGAACTAGTTAATACCAAAATGTTCCTCACCTCATTTTTCATTTGTTCTCCTGGTCTACTAGGTGAAAGGAGGAGAAAAGTGCTTCTTGTGAAACCAAGGTCTCTATTTACCTTTAATTCTGACCATCTAAGGCTAAAATCTTGCTGCCGTTTAGCAAAATCACAGCATCTTAACTATTGGAATGCAATTCTATTTATACCCAACATATCACTCAATTGTTTACAAAATGAATGAAGAAACGCAGCTCTAATCCGGCCCATGGAGAAGCTTATAGTCACTCCTGAGAAGACAACCTAATCTGCTTTCAACTCAAACCACGCTTTCCCATGCCAAACCACACAAAATTGTTTTATATTCCCTTGTCAGTACTATTCAGGAAAACTCCCACTTCCCTACAATGAGAAAGAAGATCAGTTGCTCCCATTCTAGGAAAACCAATAATCATTATCAGGCAAAGTATCCGCAACCCAAATAGTGTAATTTATGAACATCTCACTCTTATTAAACTAATTTCAAAATAACCTTGTGGCACATGAGATACCTCGACATCAAAACCCAAGACATCAGCTGTCTAAGAAAACAAGGAACTATTCCCATAGAATTCTAGTAGCCATAGACTAAACATTCAAGATAGGAAGTAAAACGATCTGAGGAAAAGCCAAATTAAAATATATATATTTGAGAGAGATGACTATCAGTAAAACCCATAACTCAAAGTTCAAAACTCTTTTTCTTCAAAGACACAGCACTCTATTTTAAAGACAAGTTATATTCATATATTCCCAGTGTTCAAATCCTGCAGATAAAAGGTAATCAAAATACACAAGGCAGGAAAAGGTGACTTATTAATTCCTTGCCCCTTAGGCAGTAAGTTAAATCTGCTACCTGTAAATCGAGTCTTCCTCCTTGCCTCCAGGCCCCATCTCCCACTCAGGCCTTGAAAGATAAATGCTTTTTAAGGGAAAACAAATCAATTAAGTCAAATTCATAGAGACAGAAAGAACGATGGTTGCCAGGGGCTGGGGGGGAGGGAGTGAGGAATTATGGTTTGATGCATAGAGACTTTCAGTTTACGATGATGAAAGAGTTCTGGAGACAGATCGTGGTGCAACAGTGTGAATGTCCTTAATGCCACTGAACTGTACCCTTCAAAATGGTGAAAATGGTAAATTTTATGGTATATTTTACCACAATAAAAAAAATGTAATAATCGTACTGGTGATCCATAAGACAAATTGAATGATGTATATCAGTAGAAAAAGACTAAAAAATTGTTAATTATTTAGAAGATTTTAAATAAAGAGTGCTAATAATCATTTCCCTGATTTTAGACTAACGACCTCAGAAATGAGAACTTCCTCAACAAAGTAAATAAATATGATACTTTTATTCTGATAACATAAATAACTTCAAAAATAGTTAAGACGCAAAACATAGAATCCGATTGTTTCAAAGAGCTTCTAAAAGATTTGTTCTCCTGAGACGAAATTTGGTCAAGAAAGCTCATATTCAGTTTAAAAGTGGTTATAGTCAAGGAACAAATGCCCAGTTTTCCAGGAGAGAAATTGGATTGCCAAGTGAGTCTGCAAAACATATAGAAAGATCAAAGAAACCATGAGTGGACACTGTTGATCCTAGATTTAGAAAGAAAGGCATTCTTGAAAGGACTAACCATATGAATGCCCAGCCAGCCCCTGTAATGAAATTCAAAGGCAGCAAGGCACTTCGGGGAAAGTGTTTAAACTTCTTGTCACAAAGGAGTTATTTCACGTTACACATCTTTTTTAGGTGAGGACAGACATATATTTTTGGACAACATCTAAGTGTCAGAAAAAGCAAGAAAGATTGCAAGACATCATTTACGAATGAAAGGGAATAAAGTGAATACTATTCCACAAAAGTAAATTAAACAAACTCCTCATTTCTTCCAGCCTAACACAGGATTATGGGAGTTGTGGGAGGGGCTGAGCAAGTCAATGTGAAGGAAAGAATATGAGAAAAATACATTTAAAAAATTTTTTAAGGAGGAAGGTCCCTGAGACAAATAGGTTTTCATATCTACAGAGATAGGGCTATGTAAATATCCTACAAACACTGTCATTAGAAGGCTTAACTCCTTTTCAATGATCTCAGCATCAGAAAGGTGAAAATTTATACTCTCTTTCCTGGCATGTCACCAACACATCTAACAAAACCATTAAAGAAAAACTTAGATTTATTGATCAGGGAAACATCTCAGAATGATAAAAGGAATACTGGGTGATCATCACCTTGCCTCTATCTGTGGCCATAGGTTCAGTGGTTAAGAATGCCACCCTGAAGAGGGCAGTATGGGTGCTCCCTTCCGCTGAGGCAGCCAGCCAACTTTACCTTCAACTATCAACAACACACTGCACGTACTACCGTCTTCAAATACAAGTCGCAGAAGACATGGATAAGAGTTCATGAAAGACCAACAAATCCTAAAAACGCACAAGGCTAAGTAATTCAAAATCTGTGCTCCAATGGCAACAGGTCTGTCATGGCAGCTTCCCATACAAGGACAAGTTATTCCATCTTTGTGATTTGAAGAAAATCAAAAGTAGGAAAAAGAGGTAAGGAGAAACTAAATGTTGTAATTAATCTCTCCAAGGAGGAACCGGCGACAGTAAATAAAACTCCTATACCACTTTCACTGATTCAGAGGAAGAACAGGAATAAAATCAGAAGAGAAATCACGTTGAAGCTATCAATCAATGACAGGTATTTAAATAAATACATGGCAATCTGTAAGGTCCACAGGACGCAAAAAAGTAAGAAACAGTGCCTACCAGAAGGAATTTACAATTCACTGTGTGCTCCTCAGATAAAGATGTGATTTCGTTCATCATTGTCAGTCACCTTCAAGACTACTCCTCATCACCATTTTTGAGCACCATGATAGGCAGAGTTCTAAAGCTGTCCCCCAAGATTCCTGTCCTCTGGTTATTCAATCAAACATTAATCTAGGTACTGCTGTGAAGAAACTTTGCAGATATAATTAAGGTTACTAATCAACTGACCACAGGCTATGGAGATTACCCTGTATTAACCTGATGGTCCCAAGCTAATCACATGAGATGGTAAAGCAGAGAACTTTCTCCAGCCATAGAAAGAGAGATGTGGTACAAGATGAAGAGAAGAGATGCAGCAGCAGGAGAAGTCAGAGAGATTGCCCATCAGGAGGATTTGTCGTGCCCTTGCGGGCTCTAAACATATGGGCCGACATGCAAGGACTGGAACTAAGCCTCTAAGAGCTGATGGCTGGCCCCATGGTCAGTTCACAAAGAAACAGAGATCTCAGTTCTACAACCACAAGGAATGGGATTCTGCCAACCAGCTGAATGAGCCTGGGAACAGGTTCTTCCCTGAGCCTCCCAGCAAGAGCCTAGGAGGCCAACAGGGAGATTTCAGCCTCATGAAACCCAGAGCAGAGAAATCAGTTGGGCCAATCCCAGCTTCTGACCTACAGAACCACAAAATAATTAATTTGCGTTGTTTCAAGCCACTAAATGTGTGTTAATTTGTCACGGCAGCAATAGAAATTAAAGCTACCACTTACACGAAAGTGCTTGGACATAATAACTCACTCAATTCTCACAACAGCCCTGAAAAGTTATCACCCTCCATTTTACAGATGAAGAAACTGAGGAATAGAAAGATCAATCAACCTGCTTAAGCACACATGCCTAGGAATTAGTAATGACAAACATGTTTACTTATATTCAAGAAAGCTACTTGGCCCATAACATTTATAACATGAGTTTTCTAAAATTCAGCTTGATGATGACCAAATTCCACTCGACAAGGAAGTGATTTCTTTTTAAAGGTCAAAAAGAAAGAAGAAACTTTAAGTAAAATAGTTTAAAATGAAAAGGTTCTCCAAATCAAAGGGGTACTTTTTTTAATGTCCTATAACAGAATGTATACAGTCAACCTGACAGGAAAGACTACACTGCTAAAAACAAAATGCAAAGCTATGGAAATACTTACTTCTTCCTACACATTCAAAAATTAAGATAGATACTCAGTCAATAAAAGGTTAAATTTTAATGTGAATTCAGTTTTTCTTAATTTTTACTCCACAAATCCACATTAAATATGGTATTATAAAAAGAAAGTTAAAGTGACTAGAAGAGTTGTATGACAGATTTTTTTAAAGAAAGAAAAATGAGGAACAGCATCATTTGTACCACACTCTTCAGACACTCACAGAGGGCAGAAAATTCCAGACAAAGGCAATGATAATAAAGAAAGAAATCAGAGGGAAATAGAAGCCAAAAATGAAATCTAATACTTATTTTTTGAGGAAGATAGACAGACACAGGCAGACAATCAATCACCCACAATGGTTATACGAGATAATAAATTTGTTTCCTAATCTTCAAAGGGTCACTGCTAAAGGAAATGAAAAATTTAAAAAGAATTTGGGTTTGTGTTCTTTGAGATTCAGTCAAAAATCAATTTGGAAATCAACAACTGCTACATTCCAAAACAGTAATTAACAAAAAGCACAAATGGGAAAAGTAATTATTTGGGGGAGAAACGTGGAGAAAACCCTTAAATAATGGCATAATCTACCTAGAGTTTTATTACTCAATAGCACCTTCCCCTAGCATTGATGTTTTCTTGTGTGACTTTTAACCTTGAAGTCTTGATTCCCACAGTGTGGGGCAAAGATCTGGGAACACAGAGGGTCCTTGGCTGATGGGATACGTAATTTCTTCTCAAATAAACCAAGCTTGAATTTCCAACACATAATGCAAATTTGCTAAATGACCACCTATTTAGTGGTTTACGTATGAATCATGGACTCATGTCGCTTTTAGTGGTTCAGTAAGAAAAGATTTTTAAAAATAGTCCATTTAGAAAAAAAGAGAAACAATTTCCAGTCTAAGAAATTTAAAAGAAAAAGTTTAAACCTAGCCACATTTAACATTTTGAATACTAAAGTCATATTTTTAAAACCTCCTACATTTTTGTCATTATGAATTATGTATATGCATTGACATCAATCATTAATTTGCAGGTGTTCCTAATGCAAATTGCATATACCTGTTTATATTTTTTTCCAAAGGCTAACAGCATCCCAACTGTAATTTAGAAAAGTAAGCACCAAGGTCTTTTTTTAACTTGTTAGCTCTACAAAACTGGACAAGCTAGGAAAGGAGCTCAAAGAGTTTGGTCACATTATAGTTCTTAGGTTGGATGGTGGCTTCATGGACGTTCATTTGATTATTTTGCTTTGTATCTTACACATTGCATATATTCTCCTATATGTACCAAATGTTACATAGTTAAAAATGAACTGAACAGGTGATACAATTTCTTCAAAAATAGTTACAAACATAAAAATAAAATGATAAAATTAGCACTTCCTTACTCCCTACATGTGTATATA